>NC_137005.1:6587811-6602811 GCF_032717465.1 Coenobita brevimanus | reverse complement strand
ATGGACGAAGTTAGGTACGGTAAATGGACGAGTGCGAGATGGATGGATGGATAAAAATAGGCAGGATAAAGTGACATGTGAAAAGGATGAATGGATGAAATTTGGTGGGGGACGAGTGGGAAAAGGATGGATGGATGAAGTTAGGTACGATATGGGGATGAGAGAGAGAGAGAGAGAGAGAGAGGGAGAAAAAATACTCCCATTTTACATCCATACTTGACAACACACTGGCGCTGGAGGGGGACGCCTTCCCGTGGTGGCCCTGATGAACCAGGATGGGGGAGCTACCCGGATGAACGAACGTTCCTCAAGTCCCCCCTCCCTTACCTCCCAAAAGGAGGACGGTGGACGAAAGCATTAGTTTCTTGTGGTCTACTGGGTTCACGTCCAGATGACCCAGGGTTTAAAACTACTACTACATCCTTTTCACATTAAGGTGGCCGAGATTTTCGTCCTCTTGCAGCTTATTTCACATGGCAGAACAAGACATTATGGCTCTACATCCTTTCCACAGCGCTTCTTTGTGACTAGCATCATATTCAAGTGTTCCTGTATTATTACAAGATGGAGAGATGGTAATTTTAGGTCCAGTTGGAGTAAAAAGAGTAAACTGCATTTGCTCTACCCTGACAAAAGATCCCTAACCCCTTTAAACTCAGCTGATGGCCAATTGTAGTTTGACTGAAGGGATGATTTCATTAGTAACCAAGGAGATACATTCCTACTTCATAACTGACGCTCATCAAATTTCAGGCAACCCCAAATTACTTTTCAAGTTGTGTGAGTGGCCAAGTTCCATGATGAAAAAAAATATAAATAAATAAATAAAGAAGTAAATAAAAACTACTACATGACTGCACACCGCCATAACCTAATTCCATTTCAGCCTTTTAACTCTAAACGCTGGAGAAAGATACCCCCACAAGGTGGCACCATATACAGTACACAAAAGTACTTCAACTCCCTCCTTCCACTGATAGGCTGATGGAGGGCTGCAGTAGTAGCAATTGAGTACACAGACGTCCTTCAGCTTCCCCTCTCTTCCGCAATGGGTTGATGGTGCCGGCGGCAGGGCAACTTCAGCCAAATTATCTTCCATGTACTGTGCACATCCTATTACATTTTTCACATCTTTTCCAACTATTCATTATGTACTGTGCACCTCCTATAACATTTTTCACAACTTTCCGATCTATCATATACTGTGAACCTCCAATGACATTTTTCACATCTTCAAACTCTCCATTATGTTTGTATCTACTTTTTCACAATTTACATCTTTCCAAGCTGTCTATCATGTACTATGCAACCTTACCATATTTTTTCACGTCTTACCAAACAATTTATCATGCACTGTGCACCTCCAATGACATTTTTCACATCTTTACAAACTATCCATCATGTTTCTCTTCACTTTTTCACAATTTAAACTTTTTTCAAACTAATATCATATACTATGCACCTCCAATTACATTTTTCTACATAGTTCCAAACTATCTATCATGTGCTGCGCACCTCCAATCACATTTCCACATCGTTCCAGTCAATCTATCATGTAGTGTGAACCTCCTATTACATTTTTCACATCTTTCTAAACTATCTATCATGATTCTGTGTACTTCTTCACAATTTGGGGTGGATGGGAAGGTGGCAGAAAAGAATAAGAATGGAGATGCTCTTATGGATGCTGTAGCTATGTCTTTAAGATTATATACAAACTTAGTATGTAACCAAAAGACTGCTGGTGTGGGTAGCAGTTTTTCATCAATGTAACCTATAAAGTTCTCATCCACATCCACCCACATCCACTTGTGTAGGTTACAGTGATATTAAACTACCACCTGCACCCACCTGTGTCAGCAAGCACTTGGTGTGGATGGGGCCATGGTTTTTTGGTATTAAGTACACAGTAAGTTACACAAAAACCGACAAATTAACCCTCTCCTGGTAGGGACATTTCTACCATAATTTTCCAGCAAACTCCAGAAAGTTTATATTCAGCTAAAGTGGGTTACAGAGGCATGAATATTATTGCTCCACCAATACCGATGAATCTAATTTACTAATTTCCCCAGTGCACAGAACCTGTTGCAAGAAAAATGCCATGATACAAGTATTCCATGCAAAAATATAGTTGTATTCTAAATGCAATAAAAGGATTTGCTTTTCCTCAGTGATTTAATATGCATACTACACTAACACTGACTATTATTATTATTATTATTATTTTTATTTTTTTATAATATTGGCAAGATCAGCTATGTAAATACCATACAACTGGATACTGTACAAGTGTAATATGCAGAGTAAATCAGTTAGGAAGACGATGTAAAAATTTCCTGTGGTACTGGAAATACATCCCATCACAAGGACAGACTGTACAGTATTACAAATAACTTTCTCTAGCACAAAACTGACACAGATATACATGAGGAGTGGAAAGAACAATGCAAGGAGGAAGCACTAAGAACACAGCAATTACAAATTTTGTGTGTGGAAGGGCAACTGAAAGTGAAGAGATGTTTCAGACAATGCCATTTCAACCCAACTGTCATTATTTTAACCACAGAATGAATTTATTCAGCTTGAGGCTGAAGTGGTACCATAGTTGTAGTAGTAACTCCAACCCCAGGCTCATCTAAACGTGAAATGAAATTGCTCTTCTGCAGTCCATCCATTTACGGAATAGGAAGGGGACTGAGGGATGTTTCTAAAACAGGCAGCTCCACTGCCCAGTCATAACAATGCCACTAAATGAAGGCATCCCTCCTTAGGACCTGAGTCTGTAGTGATAAGTGACCTGGTTAATGAAGGCCATTATCTAAGCCCTTCAGTTTGAAATCCATCCTCAGCTAAATAAGCTCATCTGGGTAAAGCAAGATTTATATGTAAACTATGTTCACAGGCTGAGGAGCTAAAAGCAATGTGTGAGTAGAACATCATGTCATTACATAATTTAATCAAAGATTTTAAAAGCTGTTCAGGCAGAGATACACACTTTTCGGTTTACGTCTGTTTTCCATGTTGCATGGGTCAGACAGGTTCAACTGACAGTACTCCTCCACCTCCTCTGTTCAGTGCCAGCTCTCCACTAATACCTCCAGATATGAAGTCAGCAGTCACCACCTCATCCCATGTCTTCCTTGGTCTATCTCCATGTTGATGGCCTCGTACCTCTAATGTACTTCTACATCTCTTCCAGCTCTCTTGATCCACCTTGCTCCTGACATCTTTTATTGCCTTCTGTACTGTTTCACGTTCAAATAACCTTGATTTCTCCTACTCCACATCATTTATGTACATATTTCTGTAAAATCTTTTGTGCCTCTATTTACAGTACTCCATGAGGCTACACCTATGACACTTAACCCTTAAATATCAGATGACTACTTATCTGTGTTACTCCAGTTACAGCCAGATGATCTTGGTTCTTGTCGGCTTGGGAAACTTTCTAACACCTCTTCATTAGAAATTTATTCTGCATGCTATACCTTACCTCAGTTACCAGTAGCCTGTGTCTCTCTAATGCCAAAACAGATTGCACAAGTAACATATAAATGACCACCAAATCACCACATGCAGAATAAACTAGTACCGGTAAGGAAGAGGTGCTAAAGAGCCTTCACAGCTGACTAGAACATGAAACTCATAAATCTCCTTTGGTCTTAAAGGTTAACTACGCACTAATACTCGTTCACTTTCTCCAAGGAGAGACAGGCCCCGTCTGCTGACGTATTATCATCCAAGCACAAGCTATGCATACATAAACCAGAACTTACTTGGCATATTTTACAATGTTCAAGTTACAAATACCAATAAACTTCCCTTTTATCCAGCACTCTTACCAAATACAAGAATCATTTATGACCACTGAAATTCATGTAATAATGAAATACACATAATAAGCTGATAAAACACACATGTATTCGTACACTGTTAACTAGAAAATTTTAAGAATATTTTTACAGTACCACTTAGGTCCTCTGCTGTACCTGCCAACAAAATGCTTACACAGTAATAATGCACATACTATTTTTCACTCCAACTCTAAATGAACATTTCCAATCCTTTTTCAGCTTATATATGATGGAACTCAGTAAGAGGAATAGATGTGAGGGATATCTCTCAGCATTCCCAGCCTGAACTTTGTAAAATAAACCCAATAACGTTCTGAATATGACTGGACACTGTAATGATACACCAGATGGGGACTTTCTCATCTATGAAAAGTTAATAGTATCTCTCTTTTGAACTCTTCACCACCATTTTCTCGCCACACACACCTTTAGCTGCGGCCAGTATAAGGTACCCTTCTTCACAACATTCCACACATCCCTTAATTCCTCATTTTAGTTAATATTTAAGTCCAGTCTCTCTGTTTTCTTTCATCATAAGCAGTATTTACTTCAGTCAAAACTAACTATTGCCACCAAGTTTTTTTCTTTGCAATATGATCAAAACCAATCAAGATACTCCTCACCATCTTTTAATCGGTTGCTTTTTCTTTTTCTTTTTCCAGGTCATCATTCAACCATCCAAGATCCTATTTCTCCACTACTCAGTAAACCATATATTCTCTTTTTTTTTCTGCCATGTGAAATTGACTGAAAAAGGTGTTTGCCAAGCTTTTTTTTTTTTTTTTCCCACAAACCTCTCACAGAAACAACATTCCTGTTTCTTACTTCATTTTCCCATTGTACAGTTTCACCAAGTCAGCACTCCTTAGTCTTCCACTTGTACCTCCCAAAGTTTAAGTCCTGTGTTCGTGGGATTTCTTTAATACATTCACTCCCTGTAAAAATCTCTTCTCTTTTTCATTTCATTCCCAATATCCTTTTTACTGGAGCATCGTTTCGTTTTCATTTTCATTTTGTAAAGGCTCCAACAAGCCTGCATGCATCGGCCTTGGAGACCCAATGGTGGCTCTCCATGCGGCTCGATCTCTGGCAGCTTCCCTGTTCAGTCCCTCATCCCTGAGGTTCCACTCAATGACCTCGACCCAAGTCTTTTTCGGTCTACCTCTCGCAACACTACCCCTTACATTAACACTTCTCATTTTCTACACCCAATTATCATCCCCCATCCTCTCCACATGCCTAAACCATCTCAATATACCTCTCATCACAACACCAATACACTCCAGTCCCATCCTGCCTCTCAACTCTTTCACTGCATACTGCATAAGCATACTTAACAGCATGTCATTTTCTACCTTACACCAACGTCACACAAACCATCTGACAATTATACTCTAATTTCTCTACCACTAAACCCTCATACAAAAAGGGTTATCAGTAGTGCACCATAATTATAAAGAGTGAATTCATGTTATGCTTTGGAGTATGGCCATACACAATGGTTTGGAATAGCTGAACTGGGATGCCATACTGGACTGATTAAGGTTCTGTGCAACAAAACTTACACTGGTTCAATTAGACAACATACTACTTCACAGGTCCTGTCAGTGAACACTGTTTCTCAAGCCCCTAGGCAGCATCAATATCAACTTCTTTTGGAAGGTTTCTAATCTGCGCACACCAAATTTTACTGACGGCTGTTGATGATGTGTTATTTCAGACACAAATTACAGTAGGCCTATGCATCCATACAATACAGCATACCGGTAGCAATATAATATAGCTTTCTCCTCAAACTAAGCTTCTACTCAAATCTGTTTCCAATAAGTTAACCTTAATTTTCCACAGGCTTCCTTCTCCTGAACAAAATCATATGGTACCAGCCAGAACAACAGCCTATGGTGTCCAATGACTGGAAAAGTTACTTAGCTATATTCAAGTGATAGAATAGTACAAAAACGATGTACCGTACCACCCTTCACTCTATGTTCTGATCTTTGAAATTACATTATCAGTAAGATTAGCAACATGTAAGAAGTTTGTGGGATAAATGCCAAACGTACTTTTAATCTGGAGACAATTTACAGGAGTCTCAAATAATCAAAGCAACACAGAAACTGTATAGGCTGACTTCTATAATATAATGTTGATTCAATGCTCTTACTGGTACTGTATCTTCCAGAGCCTGCTGAGACACCCTAGAGGTTACTCAGAATTATATATATATATATATATATATATATATATATATATATATATATATATATATAAAAGCAAGAAAAAAGAAAAAAAAATGAAGGAAATCTTTTAAGGATGTTTGTCCATTTCTAACCCACATTCCCATCCCCACTGTTGAATACAGGTAATACAGTATACAGGGTGGAAGGGATCCATAAACTGGAACACAAAAGCACAAATAAAACTGTCAACTGAGTGCTATATGAAATTAGCCATACAGTAAGCTACATCACTTCACATCATGCAAACCTTTGACATTATCAGCTCCAAACTGCAAGACTGTTCATCCAAATATATAAAAAAATGTACTTCAAAATACCTGTGAGGCTGATCCCATTCTGCAGACTACTGTATCAAGTTCAAAAAAGGGAGCAACCCATGTCATGCATATCTACTTATCTACTTCATCCACTCTTGATTATTCATCAATTCCTCATTGTTCATGCCTATTCAAACACTTCAATCTGATGCTGTAGTTTTCTGTTCATTCTTGCTAATGTCTTGTGGTTTTATTAACTCACGAACGTTTACTTGCACTTTACTGTAAGTGCTAATGATAGCTCAAAGTCAAATGGCCACCCCTTACGGGATTATGGCGTCTGGCAATAGATAGTTAATGATAGCTATATCTAATTCCTTCATTAAGAAAAAAAAAAATGACTACAATTTTCTGGACACAGCATGAATAAAATACTGTACAGTAGTAAAAAAATGTCATCAGTGTGAAATTATTAATCAAACACTCACTCATTTTATCCATCCCCCACCTAATTTGCCTTCCACGTTGTCTCCCACCCTTAAATTCATTTATGTACGGCACAGTTTATTTGTTTCACAACCCATTCATATCCATTCTCCTAATGCTAATATGCCACCTATGCACACTCTGGATCCATTAACTTCCTTACTCCTTATATCTTTTTTTTTTTTTTTCCTCTGTTTAAAAACCCATTCACACCAATTCCATTATGAAAAAAATAAATGCTATTTTGCTCTGCTTGGAGCTCATTTTGGAAGAAGTGACAACAATTTTTCAGATCAGTTTTCTGGTAGAGAATTAAATTTCACCTGCTTCATATACAGTACTTTTTTACAGTAAAAAGGATTGTAATCGAACATATGTTAGTTCACTGGTGTTTCCAGCAATGTCATCAGTAGGCCTAGCAACAGCTGAAGAGTCTGTGGCTGTGTAATCCAAATGAACTGCATCAGTAGGCACCCCATACATACCAAGGCTGTCTGTATGGGGCAACATTTTTTTTTTTTCCTCCCATTCTTTGTGAGGTGGATTAATTCATCACTCCCATACGAAGTCTTCATTCCAAAATGGGAGCAATGAAACTGTCTGTGTAATAAGTTATAGTATACAGCAACATATAACTGTAATGAAGTGCATCGGCAGTGCTGCCGCAAACCCTTTAAACTACCTACACCACAGCACCGCCAGGATTCATACCTATCCTCAAGAGTGACACACATTCATCTACTGCCTTCAATACACAGCACTCTACCAGTAATAACTGTCATAAGTCTCCAACAGGTACCTAAAACCTCTCAAAAGTTGGGAATGACTTCTGACAAAACTATTATATTATTAATGACACGTATGAATCTGAACATACAGATACTCTTAGGGTTAAACCAGTTGCTATGACAATCAATATCTACACTTGGTGTGATACCATCAGTAGCAATTATAAGAAAAAAAAGAAAACGTACTCAAATTCATGGAACATAACCAATATCTATATAGCTACCATATGTATATGAAACTGTACAAGAAAATACTGCATAAAGGCACCCCACTATAGGGCACATGTTCTGTACTCTGTATAGCAGTATGAAGAAGTTGTACATGAAAAATAGTTTCCTAGCTGCAGAGCCAGTGTTTTTCATCCATTAGTCTACTGTACTTATTAATAAAGTCTTCAAAATATGACACAACAAAAATAGTGTATACAGCAGACCCTCCTTATATGATGAACTGGTACCGGTATGCGATGAACTGCTAATCCGATGATGAAAAATTTAGGACTTTTTTCGATATATTGTACGATTGCATTATCACATACCGTACGATTGTCATGATCCCAAACAAAGCCCTCCTGGTCGATATATAATCGCTACTTTCGTTTAGGATATACAATTGCCCACAAACAAGTCTGCAGTCATCTGTTTGTTCCATGATGGCCTTTGCACTCATCATTATACCCTGTACATGTGTTAGTGTCAGTGATGTACCCTAACAAAAGTGTGGTGTCAAGCAGAAGTGAAGTGCAGTTAAGTGAAATAACTAACAGTTTGGTTGAGTTGGAAATGTTTTTTGGTGGTGAGCAGCATCCGAAGCAGGATGAAGTGCAATAACTACCAGTTAAGTGGGCTGGAAATGATTTCAGAATCTGTTGGGCAAGAGACCCTTGGCCAAAAATGTAACCCCACTGAACGTGTTACAAATGACTTGACAGCCTATAATGGTACAAAAAACCTGATCAGTTTCACTCAGTCTGAGGAAGGGTTTGGGTGAAACCGGTCAGGAATAACACTTGTCTCGTGTTCTCTATGCTACCCTCAATGAACTGTAGAAAAGTTAGCAATGCGATGGAATTTTCAAACATATCATCATACAGCCAAGGCATGCTGTATACAGTACTGTACTTCATAGTCCAAAAAAACAACAGTAAGACGTGACAATATGAATACTGTAACATATTGTATAAGGTAGGTACGGTATGCTTCACACTCCTAATGAACATAGAAGTAAATAAGTACCGGTATTAGAATGCCATAGGTTTCAAACTTTAGTGTGTTTCTAACACCCACTTAGCCTACTGAGACTTAATATTATGATACATTCTGAAGTTAGCAACTGAAATTAAAAAAAAAACTGAAACAGTGGGAGTAACAAGCTACTTACAAGCCTACCACCACCTAAGTCATACGGTATTTAGTTTCAAACCTGATGTGGTTAGGAAATAAAATACCGGGTAGGTGGAATATGTCCAGTAGAATGAGGCAAAACATAATGAATGATCACTCATCTTCCCTCTCTTCTTACCTTTCTTCCTTCCCTAGACCCCTTCAATCCAAGGAAGCATTTTTATTGCATACATTTGCTGACTAAAAATGAAATTCAACTACAAGGGTGCTATTCTCAGCTGAATATCAGTCAGTGGCAACAAGAATAAAACATAAATGCAGTATTATGGCTGACAGGATTAAAATCATTTCTGTGTACTCTGTCACCAACCAAAAACTGATCTACCCACTTGGTAACTATTAATATCAGCTCTAATACTGTATTGTAGCTATTTCATTTTTTTTTTTTTTTTTTTTCATACCACAGTCAGAATGTGGTTTCATTTTTTTAATTCTTAAAGGAATTTTGCAATACTTTACTGTCATTCCCCATACCATAATTCATAACTTCTAATCTTGCATCACCCTGCTAACTTCATCCATCCCTTTTATGAGGAGCTTAGCCTGATTAAGGAAAATGGAGTGGAAAACACCTAGCATAGTGGGTCTTGATTTCACTGTGGAAGACATTACAGGCAGCTACAGTCAAAATCCAGAGCAGCTCTCATTTACAAATATTGGTACTGAAATTTTTATAACAAGGATAAAACAATATGCTGGGAAGCTAATTGTATAATTAATTTTTGACACCTAAGTTCATTGGAAATAATTAATATGAGAATAATGGTACTACAGCTAGGCTTGTTTACACTTGCAGTGACATTTTCAAGACGATAACAGGTCGGTTCAACCTCAAAACTTGTCGGTCCCCAAGTTGTTCTGATTAGGTTAGAAGAGGTTAGATTAGGTTAGAACAAGTTATATATGGTTAGACTGTTAGGCTGGGTTTGGTTAGCTTGGATTATTACACTAGGTTAGGTTAGATTAAGTCATAATTATCAGAGCCACAACAACTGGGGATGAACTGGTCTTGGGGCCAAAATGACCTAACAGCCCTAAAGGGTGGGATGCCATTTTGCCGTGGTTTGCATGTGACGCTGATAAGGTTTTACAATTAATAGCTACAGGTAGCTACCACCATCATGCATTTCCAAAACTATTACGGTACAGTATGATACCAGTGTGCTAAATGTTACATTTTATTGATATGGAAAAAATGAATTTTAAATATCTCATGGAAAGTGTACTGATAAATTGATGGATGGGTACATAGTTCCCCCCCCCCTTTTTTGGGGGGGGTTATGCTACTAAGCTTGGAACAGACCAAACCTTCAAATGTATGATATACATGTCAGGCCACTTTCAAATTATTACTTATTTTAAAAGTATCTTCTAGTCATCTAAGGGACTGCAATATACCAGTATGGTGCATAACATCTGAACTCTGCAACCCTGTTCAATCAAATCAGCAGTCTAACTAGGATGATACTAAGGTGCATGGTACCGGTAGTTACTTAGAATCCATGACTAAAGGAATGTCAGTGTTATTTTGTGCATTACACGAACTTTTCAATAGACAGCAACATCTGTGGTCATGATAACTAGTTTTCATTTGAATGTTTCGCTGTGTATCGCTCCCAATAAATCGTCCTACTTCCTATTGCAACTAAAACTACTACCGTACAATCATAAATATCCTATATCAGTAATAAATATCCCTACACCAGCCCATGTGTGACATATCTGCCTTATGAATTTCCTATCTATCTGTCACTCACATGACATGTCAATATACTAATCGACATGGTACATAACATCTAGAAAAATGACAACATAACAACAGTACACAGACAACCAGGATCATTTTACTCACCCTGTCTAACTTGTGGAAATAGTCCCTGAGGAAGGCGATGGGGTTGTCCGGTCTGCTAACACACAAGCTCACTATGGCATCCTTCAGAATCTGCTGGATGTTGTGGCGCTGGACGTAAGCCTCGCATTCACGAAGAGATTGCTCCTCTTCCAGATTCGCCGCCATCTTCGTTGATCAAGCACTGGCAGAAAACTTATAGACACCGTGACATAAGGATTGATATAGGATCCAGTACTTTTTTCTTGGCCGTATGCTTAAAAAATAGCATCGTATTGGATTGCACATAGCGTCTATAGGAAGAGCGAATCCTATGATGAAACCTTTGCTGTAGGAAGTGAGATTTTATAAATAATACCAAATCAGACAGCAGACGACATCCTTTTGTGCATCACTTCCTGCACTGCAGAAATGACGCTCATAGATGAGGTATATTACAAATAGTTTTACATCACACGAGTTGATAAAGCATTAAAAAGACAGCAGCTTATGTATCGAATATCGATATTGAGTTATTCCATGTCGAAGGAAAGGATATAAACACAAATCAAAGAAAACGCAAAATAGATTAAATACTTTAAGGATAAACTGACAAAAACATAGCTCTTCCTCGTCTGCTGTAACTTATAAATTTGTCCCCTAATATCACCTGAGTCCTTTTCTCATGCTTCATCCCTCTCATATTGGCTGTCTATCATGCTCGTGTTGTGCAGAATTGTTTCTGCAACACGTGCCCATGTCCTTCCCATATATTTCATCCTTATCATTCACTCTTAGCCGTCAGAAGCATCGTCATCTTCGTAAGAAAATATAAATGACAAAGGGAGTGGGATTTCCGTACATCTGCCCTGGGTGTGGAGGCAATACGGCAGCTACATTGTACTAGAGACTCTAGGATCTAATAATAAAACTTTTCCCATAATCAGTAAAACGAGGACTAAGACCACAAGGCACGTATTTCGTCGGATAAGAAATCTCACTAACAAGTCTTCCTAAGCTACTTATTTTGCTTATTATACCTTGCCACCCTCTTGGGTGCTGCTTAAGTAACCCAGATATGGTCATACTCTGCATTAATATCGGCCAAAATTATATTAATCAATCGTATTCGAAAATTAATCGGCATGGAAAAAGTGCAAGGAAGCCTCCTTTACCGGTGAGATTACGGGGCCAAGTGCATGCTTTCCTGATTTTTTTTTTTTTTTTCGGTACAATACTTCATTACTTTTTGGAGGGGATGATTCTGATTACTGTATATCCATCGTGCGGCTGTGATGATGGCGTTGAAAAATAGGATAGGGTTTGGAATCGCTCAGGGGTAGTGTTTTTTCTCTCTCTCATGGTTTGAACAACTCTGGTATTTTATTCCAGCCAACATTAGATGATTTTATTTGCCTAAGAGTGAGTATAGGAGCCTGTGCGTGCAGAGTTTGGTGTGCACTTCGCGACAGCTGATACAAAAAGCTAAACGGAAGAGGTGTTAGAAAGCCTCCGAAGCTGAAGAGATTTCGACCCCTACAACATTTCCATGCGTCTGGTCCTTCCTAGAATAACAATAATAAAAATAATGAGCGGTGTGTAATTTTCCAACGACAGTTTAGCCGAGCTATAAAGAGGCCTTAAGGTCAAGGTCACTGACCTGCATGTCACCTTAGGTCATCAAGTCCATCTAGTTTGGTGGCCCGCGCTTATTCTTTCATGTAAAATCAGGTGACTTCTCTGTCTCCCGGAGTAGTACAAAAACTTGGATCATTGGCGATATCAGAGAATAATGATCCGATCTGGACTGTAATAAGCACTGCATTCTGGCCATGTCCCAGGTATATGCAATCAAAATTTCAGCCCTCCAATTTAAGTGGTTCTTGAGCTTTAGGGCCATATGTGTTCGACAAATTTATGTATCAAACAAATTGTATGTGTCAGAGAAGTTGTGTGTGTCAGACTATATGTCAGACATATATCATGTTGGACAGTTATGCAACAAACAAACAGTGTGTGTTAGAGAAACTGTATGTGTCAGACAAACTATTTGTTAGACAAGCTTATATATCAAACAAACTGTACAGTATCAGATAAACTATATGTCATGCAAACTGTATCAAACCTTGTGTTAGAAAAACTGTATGTATCAGACAAGGAGCATGCGTCCGACAAGCACCTTCACTGATACCAATTCCGATGATGTTAAAGAGGTACTGTGTTGATAAGATAGCTGAGCAAGAGGAGATAGAGCCACTTACAGTAAATACGACTTTTTCTCCCATCCAGTGGCACTCAGCTGGCTCAGTAACACAATAGACTGAATGAAAATTGAAAAAGGCGAGGCTTAACTCATACAGTGCCTTTTTCTTTTTTTTTTTTGTATGTATGTATTTATTTATTTTAGACTCTGCATTTACCATTCAGTACTAGCCCCAACACTCAAGGGGCAAGCAGGAAGGGGACATGAGAGCAAAGAGGTACAGTGACACACAAAGAGAGCAAAAATTATCATATTAAGTACTATTACAATGGAGCTTTTTATATTTTCGTTCAGTGACCCTCAACCCTCCAGTGGTTGGGATAACTCAAGTATTCCATGCCAGCTAAAGTCAAACGATTAAATTCAGCTGAAAGTGAGTCACTGGAGCCTGAAAGAGTTAATGGACTATTTAGCTTTGTGGGTGTGATGGAGAGGGACGCCTTCACGTGGAGGCACCGATATGACCTTGCGGCTCCGTTGCCTGGATATACAGACATCCTTCAGTTCCCTCCCTATCCCGAAAGGAGGATGGTGGACTGGAGGAGAGAGAGGGGGAGGGGAATTTAGCCTGCAGTCCACTGGTTTCATGTTTATAGGAGCCTGGGGCCAAAATAAAGCAAGAATATTCAACCCTGGACACGAAATGGTGCTGGATGGAGACGCCTTCAGGTGGTGGCACGGATGGAAGTGGATGGTGTGGAGCGGTCTGAAAATGCAAACGTCCCTCATATCGCTAACTCATAAAGGAGGATGGTGGACTGCAGGAGGAGGGAGGGGACACGTTCAGCCTGCAGTCCACTGATATTCATATTAATCTGGGGTTGCATCTTCTACTACTGACTTTCGAAACAGAGTAAGATAATGTCGATGGGAAAAAAAACACACACATAGACATTCCTCTCTCTCTCTCTCTCTCTCTCTCTCTCTCTCTCTCTCTCTCTCTCACACACACACACACACACACACACACACACACACACACACACACACACACACACACTTCTTTGTGCTGTGGGATGTACTTTTGGACTCCTATTTCATAAAATTCACAAAAAATTTTATATACAGCATTTAAATCTTGTCCTCTAAGCTCATTTTCCCAATCAACTTCTAAGAAATACTTCTTCAGGTCTTGATAATTTCCCTTTTTATAGTTTAGGCTCTTTTTGTAACTGTCATTGCTGTTTACTATGTCATATGCTATCCTGAAGTTATAGTTTAGTACTGCATGATCGCTTTTGCCGAGTGGAGGGTGATATATTAGACTGTCAATGTCATTTTCTTGCCTAGTAAGTATTAGATCTAGCACTGAAGGTACATCAAGTCCTCTTTTTCTGGTGGTTTCCCTCACATGTTGCGTTAAGAAAAACTCTTGTACGAGATCCAGGAGCTTTTGGTCCCAACAGCTTTCTTGGCTATTTATATCTAGAGTATTCCAATTTATATTTGTATTGAAGTCCCCAGTTAGTATAATTCTTTCCGATTTCTCTTCCATTTTATGTAGCAATGATCTTATACTCTGAACTGTACTCTCTGCCAGGTCCTCATATTCGTCTCTTTCCCATGTGTTTGATCTGGGTGGCATGTACAAATTGGCTACAATTACTTTACCTTCAGATGTGTCGATCTCTACTGCAATCAGTTCTACTTGTGATGGTATATCTAGGTTTATTTCTTTGACTTTTATATTTTTCTTAGTTAATATTATAATTCCTCCTCCTTTTTTTAAATTTCTGTCTCTTCTCCATATATTGTATTCCTCTAAGTTTAGTATGTCATTGGATATCCTTGGTGTTAATTTTGTCTCAGTTAGGCATATTATTTGTGGTTCATTTTCTCTGACATAATCATTCATCTCTAGTAATTTAGATACCATT
>NC_137005.1:6547811-6582811 GCF_032717465.1 Coenobita brevimanus | reverse complement strand
CTGTCTGTCTGTCTCTATCTCTGTTTCTCTCTCTCTCTCTCTCTCTCTCTCTCTCTCTCTCTCTCTCTCTCTCTCTCTCTCTCTCTCTCTCTCTCTCTCTCTCTCTCTCTCTCTCTCTCTCTCTCTCACCATCTGTCTATCTATCCATCAATCAATCAATCTATCTATCTATCTATCTATCTGTCCCGCGAAAGGAGGACACTGGACAGTAGGAGACAGGGAACTCAATGCTGCAGTCCACCGGGGGTTCACGTTTCAGATAAGCAACGAATAACAAACTAAGCAGGCGACACTCTCACAGCATGCGTCTTCCACACCAAAGATACTTGTTTTTTCTTTTTCTTTCCTTCTTTTTCATATCTAAATAGTTTTATATATATTTTAATGAAGCCTATATCAAATCTCTCTGCCTGAAAAAGTCTCGTCTGGCAGTAGGAAAATCAAGAAAAAAAAATGAAAAGAAAAAGAAAGGGGAAAATAAGCCACGTGATTCATGATGTAAAGAATGTAAATACAAAAAGTCTTGAGGTATTACGGTGTCACAAACGCCTTTCGCTATCAGTGTAATCAGCTGCTATCACCCAGGGAGAGTTAAACCTTTATTTCCGACATCTCTCTCTATCTATCTATCTATCTATCTATCTATCTATCTATCTGTGTGTGTGTGTGTGTGTGTGTGTGTGTGTGTGTGCTTTCATTGGTTTATATAATGTTCTTCATATGTTAGTTCCTCCTGTTTCTCTCTCACTCATCTACGCTTTATTCTCTCTCTCTCTCTCTCTCTCTCTCTCTCTCTACCTACCTACCTATCTATGTATTTTTTTTTTTTATTTACTGCCTGCTCCCTCAATTTACGGCACCAGAAATATGAAACAAAGTGTAATATTTTGGAACCTTTCATAATCTTTTAACAAGGACGGTTTTATCTTATCTCAAATACTTATCCAGGTGAATGTAATTATCAGGACACCTTAATAACACCTGTCATTTAAAGCAAACTGATAAGGAAAAGGTCATTAATATATGCCTAATGATTACTGCGGGATCATTAAGACATATAATTAACTTGTGCTAACTTTCATTCGTCTTTTAGTGATCCACAACCGTCAAATTTACAACCAGGTCCCTAATTTTACTGCTGGGTGAACAGAGGTGAAGGAGAAACAAACTATACCCACCAGTCTGACCGGCCCGAGAATCGAACGAGTTTTCACGTAGCTCTCAACTATGCTCTTCTTAGTGCAGTTTGGCCTAAAGTTGCCGTCTCTCAATCTTCAGTGCTGAGTTGTAACAATAGATTAACGCTAGAGTATGGTGCTAGTCAGGAAGAAGTGCTATGGAAAGTATATAGAGCCGTAGTATTGTCTTATTCTGCCACTGAGCCACGTGAAGTAAGCTACAAAAGGACGAAAATCTAGGCCAAGTTAAGGTGAAAGAAATGTAGTATTTCTTCCTCATCAGTTTACACCTTTATCAAAATCTCTTGAATCTTATTTTTGTAAACGACGTAGATAGTAAAACGATATCTCAAAACCCAAGATGCAATACGTAAAATAAATCGCAATGGAAGAGGTGCTTGAAAGGTACCCAGTAAAAAAATGGAGCCCCTTTTCCTTCTGAGCTCTTCTCTTTTATTGTAATATTTAATCTCTCCAGTTGCCTAACCCATCCCTTGTCCTATTGTCTCTCTCACTTCATTTTTCTCGCTGGCTAACTCTTTCCATTTTCCCTTTTCTCTTATAACTTCACCATGTAATTTTACCTGTGTTTATATTTCGCCTCTCTCACAGTGTAATATCGGCCGCCTCGCTGTTTGACTCGCCTCCTACACACTGTCATTTTAAGTTCATCTATGTCATTGTCTAACATCACGTTCCTCACTGTCTAACCCGTCCTTCTGCTACCTATCCCTTCCCTCCGCTAAGTGTCTAAGTTTATCTCTCAGGCTGTCTAACATCCCCGTGTCCCCCTTCTCTCTTATTTCACTCTCTGGCTGTCACTCTCGCCTCCCCTGGCTATCAAATTTCATCTCTCTGGAATGTCTAACGTCCTCCTGTCTCCTGTATGTCTTATTTCATCTCTCTACCTGTGTAATGTCCCCCCGTCGCCCCTTCCGCTAATTTCGTCTCATTGGTTGTCTAACGCTCCCCTGTCCCCCGTTTTTAACTTTTCCTCTTGTCTCTCTTTTCATTTCTCTAGCTGTCTAACTCTTCCCCATGTCCCTCTAAAAATTATCTCTCTCGCTGTGTACTTCTTTCCCTTGCCTCTCTAAAAATGATCTCTCTTGCTCTCTAATTCTTCCATTTTTCTCTCTGGAATCGCCTCTCATTCTAACCCGCCTCCCTACTCGTCCCTTCCTCAGCCCGGGAGAAGGACTACATCGCCACCCTACCCATCGAGGAGAATGTGGTGTGGGCCTGGATGCTTTTCTTCTGTTTCGTCGTGCCGGAGTTCTTTACCCTGTTCAGGTCCTCTCGCATGTGCTTCTTCAAGGTCAGATTCGGATTTGTGCTTTCCTATGTTTCTCCTGTGCATTTTAAAGTTACGTTACTCTTGGGCCTTTGATCTTTGCTCGTGTGTGTGTGTGTGTGTGTGTGTGTGTGTGTGTGTGTGTGTGTGTGTGTGTGTGTGTGTGTGTGTGTGTGTGTGTGTGTGTGTGTGTGTGTGTGTGTGTGTGTGTGTGTGTGTGTGTGTGTTCACTGTATGTTTAAGAGTTACATCGCGAAAGGGAAGGCTGTCCCCCACTTCTTGACGATACTTTTTGATGCAACTTAAAAAAAAAAAAAAAGGTGCCTGGGCTAGTTTTATCGCTGCTGTCTGCACTACATAATGTGAGATGCAGGCTAATCAGATCTAGTAACCATTGGCGTTCGATAAATGCCTGTAAAAAATAGGGCTTTGGTTTTCCTTTCACGATTTATTTATAGAAAATGGCCGTCCATATCGTGAGTGGTAATAAGAGGTCGGGCTGATAATGATGATGATAATGAGGATAATGATGATAGAATAGACGTTTGCTTTTTACTTATGGATTTTCTCCTTTAGTCATAGTCCTTTTTAAATTACTTACAGATCTTCAGACATTACTTAAGATCCCAGTCCACACATTGCTAATACTCCATAACGAATCTTCCTACAGTCGTGGAAGACACCCCCGCTGAGTGACTTCATGTGGGTGTGGACGTTTGAGACGCTGCACACGGTGGGGACGGGACTGCTGATCTACCTGGTGCTGCCTGAAATAGATGTGATCAAGGGGGTCATGCTCACGAACTGCCTTGCCTTTATCCCAGGAGTCCTAGGTGCGGTCACGTTATATAGTTCTGGTACTTGATGCTCACTGACTGCTCGGCCATTGTAGGTAGAATCACAGTCTTCATATTTGGTGTGTCTCTGGGGTTTCAGTTTCATAAAACAACACATAAAGCTCTTGATGGTTACCATATTATCACATATCTGGAGTTCCGAACCAGTGAAGTAGCTTTGGAACCCTTCTGGCAAGATCTCATTAGGTTTTGCACATGGTCGGGACGGGGCTGCTGATCTACCTGGTGCTTCTCGAAATGGATGTGGTCAAGGGGGCCATGCTTAATAACTGCCTTGCCCTCATCTCGGGAATAGTAGGAACAGTTACCAACAATAACCCTGATACATATATGGGGTTATGAAGCGACACTTTTAACTCATCATTGGTTAGAATGGCAAGATCTCACCTACGATGGTGAACTGAGGAAAATTTGCACTGGAAGATGATTTTAGTAGCCTTGGCACAGTTAAAGAGAAGATAGGGAAATTTGCAAAGGATGTGGAATGAGTGCCACAAATAAGAGTAGCGGCAGATACTGTGAAGAGCTTGATATAGATTAGATAATTCAGTACAAAGACTGTGAGAATATGATGAGTCCACTGCAGCGTAAGGGGACTGAAATGTTGATCTGGCATGACGCGTGAGTATGAAAGACCAGAGTAAGAGTAGTGGCAGTGAGGAGGTGGTGGGATATATAGTATGGATTGCGTTTGTTGGATCGGGTAAGATATATAGAAGTTTGTGAATCATGGGCAGTAGTAAAAACGTCTATTGATCAGAGGGTAGATGAGAATGTGTTTGGAAAATATGGTGACAGGAGAGAGAGAGAGAGAGAGAGAGAGAGAGAGAGAAGGAGGACAAGGATACTTATGTGAGTGAGTTTGAGAGTGGGAGGAGGTGTGGAAAGCTAAAAGACTGACTTGTGAGTGTGTGAGAAAGAATGGTACCGAATACTAGGAAAAAAATGATCAGGGATGCAGAGAATAAACCCGAAAATGTCTGTAGTTTTTTATATTTATTTCATTTAACTTGACATTTGGCGACATGGCTATATTTCATAAGTGCTGCGAGAGAAACTTAATATGTAACGCATTTACTGTGGATGGTTTCGTCTGTGGAATAAAGCCAAGAATTTCAGACACTCCTACGATAAGTTCTTGCCGTGGCCTAAGGTTCATTTGCAACGTGAACCAGGTGGACTGCAGCCTGACTATGCCCATCCCCCGTAATCCACTTGTGAGAGATAGGTGAGAGTTGAGGGATGTTTGTATAAGGCAGTGAAGCCGTCCATTTTTTTTTTTTAATGCCACCACATGAAGGCGTCCCTCTCCAGCACCGTACGATAAGTAAATAAATTATGGCCCATTACATTAAGTGCAACGTTAGTAGCTCTCCTACTTCTGTGTATTCCAGTGCCTGCTTCTGGATCTTACCATCCTAATGAAGTAATTATAATGGGATACTGGCTAATGATGATGATACTAATTATACATAAGAGTATAAATTTCATACTATATATGCACATAGAAAAATCTGGGGCATATCAATCCATTACCCCCACAATTGGCTGTGGTTTCACTTGTTGATTAGAAACCATACCAGCGTCCAGTGATATCAGCTTCTTATCACCGGTATCAGTAATGACATAGTTAAGCTGGAAATTATGAATGTGTCAAACATGTCCGTATCATGAATGTAGCACCAGCTTCTTGAAAAGTTTGAAAATAATAACTTTTTTTTTTTTTAGGTATTATATGCATACAGTACATACATACATACATATATATATATATATATATATATATATATATATATATATATATATATAAACGCGCGTGCTCACACGCACACACACACATACACACACACACACACACACACACACAGACACAGACACAGACACACACACGCACACAGACACACACACACACACACACACACACACACACACACACACACACACACACACACACACACACACACACACACACACACACACACAATTCCATACGTATTAGGAGTGGGGTGACATATTACATAAACACGAGTTGTAAAAATAATTAAAACTCTTATCAATACCTCGACAACAGGAGCTTTACCGCTTTTAAAATGAAGAATGTGCCACGTCAAAACACACACACACACACACACACACACACACACACACACACACACGAAACTGTTGGAATGTGTAGATCAAGCAGTAAGTGATTTTAATTAAGCTTATTACGTATTACATAAAGGTTTAGTCCGTCTGATAAACCTCCAAACGCTGTCTCTCTCTCTCTCTCTCTCTCTCTCTCTCTCTCTCTCTCTCTCTCTCTCACACACACACACACACACACACACACACTTTTTCCACGGTTCGGTTCGGTAAATAAGTGAGCAGCAATATACCAGCCACTGAATATCTGGCTATTTTTATTGTTATTAATTTATTTTTAGAGAAAGGAACAGGGCCACAAAGGGGGTGAGAAAGAGACCTCCTCCTATTATTAACTATAAAAAATAGGGTGGAGGTATTTGAGAGAGAGGCGTGTGAGATGGAGACAGTCTGATGGCGGGGGATAGGGTGACATGGAGGCAATTTTGTATGTGGCAGCCCCTTCTGGAATTAAGGCATTTGGCGAGAGATAGACACACAGACAGAGAGACAGATAGATAGACAGACAGACAGATAAATAGATAGATAGATAGATGGATGGACAGATAGATAAATTGATAAATAGATGGATGAATAGATAGATGGATAAATAGTCTGCATGCCAAATTTCCCTGGAATAGATCTAGATATTTTGAAATTCTTTGGTAATAAACAGAGCCAAATCCCACCACACGATATGAGGACCTGGGACCTTATTGGAAGTGGCTTTGGAGATTTCGTAGTACCTCTTCCTTGGCGATTTATTCCTCACTTTGCACTTTAATATCTTCTTGTATGTTGCTGGTGTAGAGTATGTTTAAATTAAGTCGATATAAATAGCATACAAAAGAATATTAAGGTGTTATACGTAAAAAAAATAAATCGCTGAGGAAGAGTTTTTAATTTTTTATGGAAGGAAGAAGGAACCAAAGGCCAGAAGCCCACCAATTGTTCCCTCCAAGAAAAAAACTAAAATACAAGAAAAGAAAATGTTAAGGTACTGTACGCAAAAAATAAATCGGTAAGGAAGAGTTTTTTATTTTTTATGCAAAGAAGAAGGAACCAAAGGCCAGAAGCCCACTAATTGTTCCCTCCAAGAAAAAACAAAAATAAGATAACAGACAGCCAAATTCAAGACCCTTTCATTTCGAATTCTCTAGTTTCACCTACTCTACAGGACCCGATCACACAAAAATCGTCCTACATCTCTGTATCCCCTTCGTTTGCAAGGCTGATTAGGAATACAAGGCTTGTACTCTCCCTTATCGCTTCCTCCTCTGCATATCTCACCTTATCAGCATCATGATCAACCCCCGTGACACACAAACACATTAAAGAGCCCGTTGTACACACACACACACACACACACACATATGCAGAGAGAGAGAGAGAGAGAGAGAGAGAGAGAGAGAGAGAAGCACAGAGACAGAAAAAGTCACACACACTCCAACCTTTTGCTATTCCTCCAGGCTCCTTCTCCCGCACCAACAACGAGCCCTACCTAAAACTCAAGATTGGCCTTGATGTCGTGGCGGTGGTGTGTCAGGTGAGTGGGATGGTGATGTGGCCCTTGGTGGAGGCATCCCAGGGGAACGACACCTGGCGAATCTGGCTTCTACCTCCCGCCATCTTCCTCACCTCCTTCGGCTGGTGGGAGAACTACGTCGACAGGAAATCCAACTTCTGTGAGTCCTCGTAAAATCCTCGTAAACTCCTCGTAAAATCCCCGTAAAATCTTTGTAAAATTCTAAGGGCTGTGTTCTAGGAGGCTTTGTAATATTTCTTCCCTGGGAGATTTCTTCTGCATGCAACGCATTGATATTTTCTCGTAAGGTATTTAGATGATTTTAGTGTCGACATATGTTACATCAATCGTTACATCAATAGTACGCAGCAGCAGCAATAGTAGTAGTAGTAGTGGTGGTAGTAGTAGTAGTGGTTATAGCAGTAGCTGTTGTTGTTGTAGTTGTCCGCCATCCTCTTTTTGGGAGGAGGTTGAGAGATGTTGGTATGACTGCGGTTTGTTTGTTGCTAATTGGTCGATTGCATAGGTCGGTTTAACAACTGAAACAAGAATACCTCGTTTCACTGAGCCAGAGAGAGAGAGAGAGAGAGAGAGAGAGAGAGAGAGGAGGGGCTATTGAAAACTAGCCTCTTCTACAACTTAATAACGACGCTAAAAGACTGAAATGAGGTGGAGGGTTGGGGTGGAGAGGTATTTACAGTATAAATGAGGGTGGTGTGAGTCTGAGGAAAGGTAGCATGATGGTGAAGGACAGGGTGATTTGGAGGCGATTTGTATGAGGCCACCCCCTGCGGGAGTAAGGTGTCTGGTTATAGATTCCCCTTTTGATTCTCTTTCTTTTACATGTTAACCCCTTTTATCTCCTTTATTGCCCTCTGTTCCTTTCACAGTTACATATTAATCCCCTTCATCCTCTTGAATTCCCCTTTGATCCTCTCCCAACTATCGTCAAGTACTTCGGAGGCATCAAGGAGAAACTGTTGAAGACCCACTACTTCTGTTTCATATTAATTACCTGAAAGACTAAGTATGTAGAAAAGATAGTATAGCATTAGCAAGATGGTCCTGTTGACTCCTCACGTTCCTAATGCCTTCCTCCAGCGATCGTCAAGTACTTCGGAGGCATCAAGGAGAGGCTGTGGAAGACCCGTTACTTCTGCTACATGTTCATCTCGGTGTGGAAGGCCATCGTCTTCTTTACCGTCATGGTCATCGCTATGGGAACGCGCCTGGAGGACTTCGAGGCGGTGTTTCAGCTGGACAAGGCATTCAGGTGAGATGCAACGGCAGTAAGAAGAGGGAATTAAGCTCGTTGCTCTCATTAATAAACTGGTAGCCTACCTTGTATCTTCTAATATACCCAAAACAGGGCCGTGCGCAGGATTTTTGAAAGTGGGGGGGGGGGTAAATAAGAACACACAGTGTTTACATAGCATAGTTTATTCACTTTATTTCATTCATCCATTCATTTATTATCTAATCCTGTGTTACCCCATGAGGAGCCTAGGAGCCTAGGGCTAGGCAAGTTGGTCCTGACATTTTAGATGTGAGTGACCAGCCTCACTCATCCCTGAGTGGCATTAAGTAAGCAATAAGCCCCAACCATCCCTTGGATGTAAACATGCACAGGCTTAATCCGATAGGAGGGACTTAATTACCCACTAAGTAACGCAATACGGTAAACTTAGCCACTGTAACCGACTAAAGTACTGAAAGGGTACAAACTCAGGGTAATTTGCATACTGAATTCTACAGAACCTTGGAAGTGACACAATGAATTCGGTCGTTTACTTGACACCTTTCACTAAAAACAGGAAAAACAAGAGAAAATACTTCTTTACTAGCTGCTTTATGACCGTACGCTAACTCACTCTGCACAGAAGTACCGTTTATATACCCTTATGAAACATTTTAAAAATTTCCACAACGTTCTACAAACTTCCATTTTTGTCAGTAGCTTTCCATGACCTTCCATTTATTCTCTTCGGTAACAAAACATTTTAGGACCTTCGTCAAACTTCTAAATCATTCTTTCTTATCTTTTGTAGCACTTTTTAATTCTTTTTCTATTATTTTTCTATCTCGTAACATTTTTAACGGGATTTAGTTAATTTAATGAGTTGCGTTTTAGTATTGCAGTGCTTTCATTCGATTTTTTCATTATTTCCAAATGGGGTGGTTAACCCCACCCCCCCGTGTGCACGGCCCTGACCCAAAACACTAAGTAACATACATGGTGCCTGTGTAAAGTAGGAGAGCTAAATCACTTGCTCTATACACACAGTACATAATATTTCATCTACAAACTCTCACCAGTCCCTCACAAAATAATCTTCTACCATCAACCTACATCTGACATCAAAACCCTGTACACCCCCAGCCAGCACCCAATCAACGTGACGGAGGTGAGGAAGAACCTGCCCAGCCAAACCATCCCTGATTTCTCCTCAGCGGTGCCCAACGACAACACAAACCCAATCATGTCCTCGGAAAACACGCCCATATACGTGTTCCTCATCCAGGTACTCACCGCCTGGGCCTGCTACGTGTTTGGTGAGTTATTTAGTGTGCTTTCTGTGTTGTTTCAGCGTAGAACATGGAGCCTGTTGTGTTCTTTCCCCATATTTTTTGTGCTTTATGACCATCGACAACACAAACCCACGTATGTCCTCGGAAAACACGCCTATCTACCCACATCTCACAGGCAAATTCGCGTGTAAGATCTGCATCCAGGGGTTCAGCTTCGCCTTCCCCGTGAACCTAACCATCCCCGTGACCATCGCCCTCCTCGTCACCGCCTGTGGTCTTAGGTTTGACGATCCCTGCTCTCTTAAGGAGATCCCAACCTACCTCTTCTGGGACTACAGCAACGGGGACATCCTTAGCAATTTCGTCAAGAATGATGTAAGAGTTTTTGTGTGTCTTTCTGTCTGTTTTTTTTTTTTTCTCTCTCTCTCTCTCTCTCTTTCTATTGATCTATCTATGTGGTTAACCCTTTCAATCTGATGACCTTTTCCATAATTCATTCCTCTTACTGTCACAATTATAAATCAGGAAGAGTCACCCAGTAACGCAAAAACCGACCACTTGCGAGTTTCGGTCTACAGGGATGTTGAAAATATCGACACATAAATTTCGTAATATCAGCATAAATCGATTTTAAAACCAATAAATATCGTGTGAAAATAGCTTTAACATAATATTAAGGACTGGTCGAACATTAGTATGCATCGAATTATTCATAAATAAAAACAATTAAGTTTTCAAATACCGCGAGAAAATGGACGGTCGTCGATTTCGTACTTTCCTTATTTATGTTGATCGGCAAGTACTGTACTTGGTGTAATGTCAAAGCCTTTTTCACACGATATTTGTCTAGTATAAACGTGATTTGTGCCAGTACTACGAAAAATATCAAGGTCTATAATTGTAACTTCACTTGTAGACCAAAACTCGCCAGTGGTCAATTAATGATGGCTGTATCTAACCCCCGCAGTTTGAAAATGTCACTTCTAAGTTAAATGAAATAGTCCAGGGATAAGATAATAGTAGAAGGATTTAACTGTGGACTGTTCAGCATAATTTATCCCATTTTATCCTTTTGTACCTTATCTTACACAGCTCAGTAGCTGAATAAGACAATGCTACGGCACGACATCCTTGCCATAGCATTTATTCGTGGCTAGCATCATAATTTAGTATTAGCTTTTTGATAGAACAGCCTTCAAAATGGAGAGATGGCAATTTTAGGCCGTGTTAGAGTAAAAAGAGTAATCCGTACTACTGCAACTAACACTGCTATTGCAATTACTGTTATCACCACCACCACCACTACAACTGTTACTACTACTACTAATCACCACCACACCACTTCTGCCACTACCATCACCACCACCATAACCCCTACTCTTTCTCCCACCACCACCACCCCTACCTAACACTCTCCCCATCCACCATCCACCCCAGTATGCGTGGATATGGGTGTTCTGGCTGCTCTCTCAGACCTGGATCACCATACACATTTGGATCCCGAAGAGCGAGCGACTAGCCTGCACGGAAAAGCTCTTCGTCACTCCCATGTACAACTCCCTCGTCATCGACCAGTCCGTGGCTCTCAATAGGCGACGGGACAACGACTGGGAGCTTAAAACAGAGGACTTGATGCTGAGCGGCGACCAGCAGGGGAAAGATGTGAGTTGGCGGAGATGTGGGAGATTGGAGGTGTGGGGTGAGGTTTGTGTGTGTGTGGGGGGGAGTGAGAGAGAGGGAGAGAGAGAGAGAGAGAGAGAGAGAGAGAGAGAGAGTGTGTGTGTGTGTGTGTGTGTGTGTGTGTGTGTGTGTGTGTGTGTGTGTGTGTGTGTGTGTGTGTGTGTGTGTTGGCACAGGAAATTAAAATATTCGTGAGTTAATGGAGAAAAAAGATGCACATATACCTGATACTTTGTGATGCGGTTAAAAAATGATGCAGGTGTGAATGGACAGAGTTTTCTAGAGCACCTGCAATTATTAACTTTTAACAGAGGTAAGGATCTGTATTCTCGGTTAAGGAAGCTCCTTAGCACCTCTTCCTTAGCGATTTATTTTTGGATATGGCTGGCTAATATCCTTTTGTGCGTTATCTATGCAGAGTGGAGCGATATTGGAAGGATTTAATATAACTCAGGGATGGACAGTAAGGTGTAATAAACAAGTCGCTTAAGAAAATGTGTTAGGGAGCTTTCTTAACCAGCGAGAGATGGTCAGAGATTGTAGAAGTAATGGCTAGTTTGATATTTAGTTCGATATTCAAGTGCATAGATATCACGTCGCTGCATTATCTATTTTTTATATAATCGTACCAAGTGTTAATCAGAGAAGGGGAGCTTTCCTTTTTCGTTTCTCTCTCTCTCTGCCCCCCCCCTCTCTCTCTTTCTTTCTCTCTCTCTTTGCAAATATTTCCTCAGTGTGTCCTGCATCGCTCCCTAACCTATTATTTACACCGTGCCAGCTGTCTCAGTACTACGACACCATCTCCATCCACACCGACTCCTCCAACACCACTTCGAGCAAGATCAAGTCGTCGGACCAGATCACCCGCATCTACTCCGTGGCAACCATGTGGCACGAGACGGCAGAAGAGATGATGGAGATGCTCAAGTCCATCCTGCGCATGGACGAGGACCAGTGCGCGCGTAGGGTGGCTCAGAAGTACCTCAGGGTTGTGGATCCAGACTACTATGAGTTTGAGAGTAAGGGCACATTCAATTGTTGGTGCGGGCGGGTGTAGGCTCGAGTTTTGTATCACTGTAATCCATACTAGTGGCCCCACTGGACGCAGGCGGGTGCGGGCGAGAACTGCTATATGGGTTACAGTGATGCGGAACTCCCACCCATACCAGCAAGCATTTGGTGTGCAAGCGATCTAAAACAAACACTGCTGGGTAAACAAATTAGTGTCATATGAATATATACCCTGTATTTGGTTTGTTAAGGCACATTGTATATACTACTACAGGTGCTTACAATATATTCCTTTAGCAAATCACTATATAGTCTGCACATCTGCTTTGCTGGAGACGATTATGCAAGCTGCACTATAATAGATGCTTACAAAATACGGCTGTAACAATCTCCTATATACTTTTGATATTTACTTTGAAGACGAGTACTTACATTACATCAGACAGTTAAAAAATAATTACTGCTGTTGAAGCTTACTATATGCTCAGAGTATTTACGTTAATGAAGACGGCTATTTATGCTACAGCAGATACTAAAAAAAATGCGACTTTAACAAATTGCAATATACTTTGAATATTTGCATTGTTGAAGACGTTTATTTATACTACAACAGATGTCTACAAAATAAGGACGACTGTTGCAAGCCATGATGAAGCAATATACAACTAATATTAATATTTCACTGTAATTTCTACTATTCCACCTCTTAGTTAATTAGACTTCTAAGATACCAAATAATACTCTTCGTTCTCAGTCCCAGCAAGCAATATATCCTTTAAGACAACCACTCACATATTCTGACATCTATTCAAGAGATTCTTAATCCTTTTCAGATGCATAAACTTACCCAGCTTTTTCTTCATTATAACCACTATTCATAAGGTGTATGTGAAGTGCACCTATGGCTAAAAACAAAGTACTGTATGAAGATTTTTAGGCATTTGAGATGAAGACATGACTTCGAAGGGCTTGAATGATTTGTGAATGAGTGTCTGGCTATTGATAGTTCTTCCATTTTCCTTCTTTCTCTTTCCTTGTTTCCTGGATCCTCCCTCACCTCATCCATAGGCGAAACAAAGATGATTATGATGATGACAATAGGATTAGAAGCCTTGTAGTTTTGCTGTTCAGTATCCATCCATTGCATGCACACTTGACAACATATGAACCTGAGACAGCATCAGTGTGTAGCGGAGGTCGAGCATTTGGTACATTTGACAACCTTGACATAGTTAGATGTTTGTTGGTGGCAGTGTCATGAATAAACGGAGGAGTGAAAGAACCAGGTAACTGTAATACGTGAACGTCCGAAATTGTAGCTAGACCCCCGCTTCACACAGACATTGTCCCAGGTTCACGTGTGGCCAAAAGTACTGTTAATAATTCTCTGTCTTTCCCCAGCCCACATATTCTTTGACGACGCCTTCGAGGTCTCCGACGACAACGAGGACGAGAACGTGGTCAACTCCTTCGTGAAACTCCTGGTGGACAAGATGGACGAGGCTGCCACCCATGTCCACCAGGTACAATGTTTATATTTAGAGGCTTTGGAGGGGTCTAGGGGCGGTATTTTCGTACTTTTAGGAAGCTCACTAACACCTCTTCCTTACCGGTTTATTTCTGACATTTAGGAAGCTTACGAACACCTCATCCTTACCGGTTTATTTCTGATTCTGCTCCGTTACTAAATTCTTGTATGTTATTCACACAATATACTGTATGTCGCTACTAAAAAAGATGTAGGGTGCAAAAAAGAGGATGTTAATGGTTAGTCTGGAAAATAAATCGTTTTGGAGGAGGTGTTAGGGAGCCTCCTTACCCAGCGAGGATACGGGCGTAGGTTGTGCTTAAGATTTCTTGTGTTATTTTTATTTAAACTCGTGGATGGTAAACCGCACCATGATGGCAGCTTCTGCCTGTAGTCCACTGGGTTCACAAACAGGAGAACCTGGGGCTACAACAACAACAGCAATAACAACAGCTACTACTACTACTAGTACTGCTGCTGTTACTACTAACTAGAGTAATCAGGAGCACACTACCCAACGACGAGATCAGTGACCAGTGTTTTTTTACCTCAATTTGTTTTCACTTAGAACAAGACTAGGGACCTGGAATTGTAAAGTGATGAATGCGTGTTGTAGCCGAGGATAATGTTTGATGGGCAGTGTTTTGTTGGTTTTACACACACACACACACACACACACACACAGTCGACTGGAAAAATTAGCTAAAAATCCCTTACGCATACCTCCACCAGACCAACATCAGGATCCGACCCCCTAAGAAGTATCCAACTCCCTATGGCGGTCGGCTGGTGTGGACGCTACCGGGGAAGACCAAGATCGTGGTTCACCTCAAGGACAAGAGTAAAATCAGGCACAAGAAGCGCTGGTCTCAGGTGATGTATATGTATTATCTCCTGGGCTTTAAGCTGATGGACCAGCCTATTCCAGTGGACCGCAAGGAGGTGATCGCAGAGAACACTTACCTTCTGGCCTTAGACGGGGACATCGATTTCAGCCCCCACGCCGTCGCTCTCCTCGTCGATCTCATGAAGAAAAACAAGAACCTGGGAGCCGCTTGTGGTCGTATCCATCCAGTTGGTGCAGGTAGGGATTATTAAATAAAAAAATTCAGTTGGTGCAGGTACGGTAGGAATTATTAAAAGAAGAAGAAGAAGAATGTACAGGTTGGGATTCTTGCAGTGAAAAAAATACCCACTAATTTTTTCTATCTGAATACTTAACGACACTGTGATATGAAAGTTGATTATTACAGTTCTTTTGGTCTCAGTTTAATACTGTTTTGCCTTTACTTAGGTACTGTATTGTTTGGTGTGCACATCAGCTACATTTTAGGCAAATTCTATTGTTACGTAAATTACCAAGCATTTATATACAAACAGTGGGAAGAGATGAAAACTAACAGAATTAGAGTTTGCTGCAATGTCATTCGTAATCACTGATGCCTTAAGAAGTTAATGTTGGCTTTTGTCTATGCACCAAATGAAACTCATAATAAATTTTGAATTAACCTACGGCTGAAATACAGATGTTGCCTTATTGGGACTCTGTGCGTCTGTAGATGAGAATGAGATTTTTTTTTTTTTTTCACTGTTCAACATATTTACACGTCATTGCCAGAAATGATGGTTTGTTATCAAAAGGCGACTGGGCACATGATTGTCTGTGTTTCGTGTAGCGTATTTCACACTTATTTTCATTTTTTAATACCTTATCTTCTTTATCTTAGGCCCAATGGTGTAGTATCAGATGTTCGAATATGAGACAGGTAACTAACTGCAGAAGGCGATTGAGCACAGGAGTGGTTGTGTTGTGTAGTGACTTTTACACTTTATTTATACTATTTTACACTTGCCATTTCCAGGCCTGATGGTGTGGTATCAGATGTTCGAGTATGCCATTGGTCACTGGCTGCAGAAGGCGACTGAGCACATGATCGGCTGTGTGTTGTGTAGCCCTGGGTGCTTCTCCCTGTTCCGTGGCAAGGCCCTCATGGACGACAATGTAATGGCCAAGTACACCACCATATCCAGCCAGGCACGACACTACGTACAGTACGATCAGGGTACGTGATGCTGGTCTTGTGTTCTAATGAGTCTGATTTATTACCAGCTTTTTTCATTTACTCTTCTGTATCGAGGCTCTCATGGACGACAGTGTTATGGCCAAGTGCACCACCATATATACGACGTGATACTCAGCTACAGACATTACGATCAGAATACGTGCTGTTGCTGTGATCTGATGAGGCCACTTTATAAACTGTTTCCTCTCCCCCCCCCCATGAAATTCGGACAATGGTGGTCATAAATATTGATCCACATCTTTACGGTAAACAGGTGGTGAATAAAGACAACTTCACGTGGTGGCATGGATATAGCCGGGCGGTTCCATTGCCTCATTTCCTTCCCTGTCCCCCAAAGCAGGATAGTGAATTGCAGAAGAAAAGCAGATTCAGCACTTCACGTATTTGCGTATTAAAGGCAAAGACAGATGGCTGTGTACAGTGCTGCAACAACAAGGTTGCCTGTATGAATGGATTTTCTCGTATGTATGAATGTACATACGTATGTATGTGTGTATTACAAGAGAGGACAGCTGGCTATGTACACAACTACTGCAACGAGACTATATGTATTAATAGATTTTGCGATTGTATTGTATGTAATGTATATATGTACGTATTGCAGGCGAGGACAGATGGCTATGTACACTACTACTACAGCGAGGGTACCGCGTGGAGTACAGTGCTGCCTCTGATGCCTACACCCACGCCCCAGAGGGGTTCGCCGAGTTCTACAACCAGCGGCGTCGATGGGTGCCCTCCACCATGGCCAATATTATGGATCTGCTAGAGGACTCAAGGAAGACCGTGGATATCAATGACAACATCTCCGTGCCCTATATCATCTATCAGGTAATGAGGAGTGAGATAGTGCGTGCTCGTAAAAAAGAACGATTGCGATTTTCATTGGTTTCTAGTATTGTGGGAAGGGTGCTTGGGCTTAGCATGTAGGGATGATTTGAAAGTGGCCCTTGAGGAAAAATTATTATTACTGTATTATTATTAGTAGTAGTAGTATTATCATCTTCATCACCATATCATCATCACCATCACCATCATCATCATCTTCTTGTTCATCACTACCAGTATTATCATCAGCAAACTTGTCCCGCAGTCGATGTTGATGGTGGGTACGATCCTGGGTCCTGGCACCATCTTTCTCATGCTGGTAGGGGCCTTCACTGCTGCCTTCCCCACCATGTCCAACAACACGTCCTTCCTCTACAACATGATCCCCATCGTCTTCTTCATGGTGGCCTGTTTCTTCCTTAAGTCACCCACGCAGGTACGTTTTCTTCTTCGTCAAACGTTTTCCTTCCTCACGTTTTCGTCAAGTGTTTTTCTTCCTCGGTTGTGTTCTTTTTCAAACATTTTTCTTCGAGTGTGTTCATTCTCAAACATATTCTTCGAGTGTTTTCTTCTGCAGATGTGTTCTTTCTAAAACATTTTTCTTCCTTAAGTGTTTTTTTTTTCTCAAACGTTTTTCTTCCTTAAAAGTTTTCTTCGAGTGTTTTCTTCTTCATGTGTTCTCTCAAACGTTTACTTCCTTAAGTGCTTTCTTCCTCGAACGTTTTTCTCCCTCAAACGTTTTCTTCCTCGTCATACTCCTTTGTGCCTTATAATACTGCCCCATGGAAATATTTCATGTGACACCTTTCATCAACAAACGTGGCAGGGAAGTGTCGGTGAAAGAAGTACAGTGGGCTACAGGAGGGGACTACTACTGCTACTATGGTCTGACAAATCTTAACTGGCGGCTCGGGTGTGGCGCGACCCTCTGTACAGTGGTGCCACGTTTCCCAAACCCGCGATGTGAAACGGCCGTTATATATGTAAAAGGCATCACAAATACGATAAACACATGAATACAGTGGTAACGTGTGTATTATAATATATGAAAGAACAGTAAAATTATTATGCATAAAATATTTACCCGGCAATACAGAAACGTGGCATAAATTTTTTAGTGTTGCTAAAAAAAAAATGTAGTCATCTTTATTGGCTTTTACCATATTTCTGGCGTGGGTAATAATGTCACAATTATGATTATAATATAATGTGTAGGAATATAAGTAAAAATTTGCCAATTTCTTAGTAAAAAAAAAAAAAACATTTAATCCTTGTGAGCGGCAACACTCAGACCCAGTCTGACCTTGCCACAGTCTCGTATCACTTTGTGTCCTTGACTTAGACAGGATGGAAGCTCAACCAGCCCACTCCTCGCATATGTACAATATAATGAAAAAGAAAATAACCAAAATGTATCCTAAAACACCATACATGAGAGAGAGAGAGAGAGAGAGAGAGAGAGAGAGAGAGAGAGAGAGAGAGAGAGAGAGGGTGGGGGGGAAGGCAGGCCAGGGGAGGTGTTGAGGGAAAGATGGAGGAAGGGAAGGAAGGAAGGAAGGAAGGAGTGATTGAATAAAAATAAATCATGGCGCCGCACCAGCGAGGTCATCTGGCGACAAATGTAAAACAATAATAAATATTTTTAAATATAAATAGATATAATATAAAATAAAGAAATGAAATCATAAGTTTATAAGTCACTCATAAAAGAAACAAAATTCCCCAGGGTGACGCAAATCTCCAGGAGAGAGAGAGAGAGAGAGAGAGAGAGAGAGAGAGAGAGAGGGGTGGGGGAAGGTAGGCCAGGGGAGGTGTTGAGGGAGAGATGGAGGAAGGGAGGGAAGGAAGGAAGAAAGGAGAGAGTGATTGAATAAAAACAAATTATGGTGCCGCACCAGCGAGGTCATCTGGTGACAAATGTAAAACAATAGTAAATATTTTTAAATATTGTTAGATATAATAAAAAAAATAAAGAAATGAAAGCATAAGTTTTAAAGTCACTAATAAAAGAAACAAAATTCCCCAGAGTGACGCACATCTCCCCCAGGAGATAGAGAGAGAGAGAGAGAGAGAGAGAGAGAGGGCATCGCGCGTATGGAAAACGTGGCACATTGTACAGAGCTTCGTGCCCCACCTTAGCCGCCAGTTAAGATTTGTCAGACCATACTACTACTACTGCTACTATCTCCCCTCTCCCCCAGATCTCCATAGCATACGCCCTGACGGTGGTGTATGCCCTGGTGATGGTGATAGTGTTGGTCAGTATGATGATCACATTCTCGGAGGAGGGCTGGCTCTCCCCGTCCTCCCTCTTCTTCTTCGCCACGGCAGGATCCTTCATCGTAACGGGTCTCCTGCACCCCAAGGAGCTCATCTGCCTCCCCTGCGGAATAATCTACTACATGCTCGTGCCCTCCATGTACCTCCTCCTTCAGATCTACTCCTGCTTCAACCTCAACAATGTCTCTTGGGGTACGCGTGAGGTGGCCGCCAAGCAGAAGAAGAAGACCAGAGAGGTATGTACATCTTTTTTATTATTGCTGAAGGAGACTAGAAAAATATATGGAATTTTTTAGAGCTACTGAAGAAAACAGAGATATATGGAATTATTTTTTAATTGACGAAAACCAAAAAAATATATGGAATTTTTTTTTAGAGCTACTGAAGAAAACAGAGGTATTTGGAACCTTTTTTTTTTTTGTGTGTAATTGTATAAAACCAGAATAATATATGGAATTTTCTAGAATTACTGAAAAAGAAGAGAGGTATGTTGATTTTTTTATCGTTATAAATGAAGAAAATTTAAAAAATATATGGAATTTTTTTAACTACTGAAGGAAACAGAGGTATATGGAATATTTTTTGACTGAAGAAAAACCGAAAAAATATAGGGAGTTTCTAGCGTTACTGAAAAGAAGAGAGGTATGTGGATTTTTTTCTATTATTGAAGGAAACTAGAAAAATATATGGAATTTATTAGAGCTTTTGACGAAAACAGAGAGGTATTCACTTTTATCACTGAAGAAAAACAGAAAATATGTGGTATTTTTTAGAGCTACTGAAAAAAACGATAATGTTTATTATTATTATTCTTATTATTATTTTTTGTAACGGAAGGAGAAAGGGGTTTGGAATTTGACTACCGTATTTGGAGAGGTATGTGGAATCTAAGGGTGGTTTTAGCATCGGTTAAGAAAGCTCTCTTACACCTTTTCCTAAGCGATTTATTTTACTTATTATACTTTACTGTCTTATTCTTAATTAATATAAATCCTTCAGATATCGTCATACTCTGCATAAGTAACGTGCAAAAGGATGTTAACCAGCCATATCCAGAAATAAATCGCTTAGGAAGAGGTGTTAGGGAGCTTCCTTACTCGACGAAAATACGGTCCTTAATATCTCTGGCCCGTATTCTCATCGCTACAGGAGGCTTCCTAGCACCCATTCCTTAGCGATTTATTTCTGGATCCGGCCGGTTAATACTGTATAATTTTGTACGTTATTTATGAAATGTATGGTAATATTTTGAAGATTTAAGTACCACAAGAGAGAAAAGAAAAGTGAATCGCTTAGGAAGAGGTGTTAGGGAGTTTCCTTGACCAACTATATTCCCCAGTGACCTAGGAACTAAAGGCAGAGAAGCAGGCAGCAGAAGAGGCAAAGAAATATAAGAAAAGTGAGACCTAGGAAGACAGGGACTTAGGAAAAAATGTCTACTTTATTAACCCTCCTGCACTCGAGAGGCAGAAATATTACTAGGTATTAATTTTTGTTTCTTCTAAAGGAACTGGAGGAGAAGAAGGTGGAGGAGGCAAAGAAAGCGAAAGAAAGAGAGGCTAAGGAAGACAGAGACTTTGGAAAAAAATGTCTACTACCTTCATTAATCTCACATATCTTCATTAGGAACTGGAGGAGGAGAAGAAGAAAGCAGAGGAGGCAAAGAAGGCGAAGAAGAAGGAGGGCTTCCTTGGCTTCCTGACCCGGGACCGCAAGGAGAAGGAGGACGAAGGCTCCATCGAGTTCTCCCTGGCCGGACTGTTCAAGATTATGTGTTGCGTCCACCCCACCAGAAACAACCAGACGGAACAGCTCGCCAGTATCGCCAACTCGCTCGAAATGCTCAAGATGCGCTTCGAAACCATTGAGCAGTGAGTCGTTGTTAGAGCCTTGGATTCTGACCGTCCTATTTGCCGTCCCTTGAATCCTATGACGTGCATACCTTTAGATACCTCAGTTACTTGGTATATATGTTAGCTTTTCATATTAACACTACTGTTTTTTTCTCTCATATTAACTGTTTTTACTCTCATATTAATTCTACTGGTTTTATTCAAACTTGGTCCAAATTTTCGTCCTTTTGCAGCTCACTTCACATAGCCCAATGGCGAAAAAAAAGAAAAAAAAGTCAATGCTACGACTCTGCATCCTTTTCAAAACACTTCTTCTTGACTAGTATCACATTCTGATAATACTATAATGTTATAACAACATTCAGGTTGGAGAGATGGCAATTTTAGGCCAAGTTTAAGTGAAAAGAGTAGTGGCGTTTTATTGGCATCTCTTGATACTACTACTACTATCACCATCACCATCACCACAACCACCACCACCATCACTGCCACCACCACCACTACTACTGCCATTGCTACCACTACTACCACTACTACTACCACTACTACTACTACTACTACTACTCCCACAGACACATGGGCATCTCCCCCAGTCAGCGGCGTCGGTCTACCCTTCGTCAGCGGGTGTCTCTTCGCCCTGAGGGAGGACTCATACAGGAGACCATGGAAAATATTGATCTTGACTACAGCGATACGGAGAGCGAGATGTCAGGTGAGAGAGAGAGAGAGAGAGAGAGAGAGATGAGGAGGGGGAGCAAGAATATTATGTTTGTCTTTCAATCTTATATATATCTTTTCCTCTACCTGTGTATCTATTTAACCATCTAGGTCTATCCGTCTATCTATCCATCTATCTATCTATCCATCCATTCATCTATCAACCCATCTATCTATCTGCCTATTTATCTTCCCTTCGTTATATAAGATTTAAGATTACAACCCTATACCTCTACCAGCATCGCCAGATCTGAGACAAAGTTACCAAACCGCACACAAAAGTAGATACAGATCCCTTACTGGATGAAGAGTAAGGCAAAAAATGACTTACTAGGGGCTGGAGAGGCTATGTAATCTCGTGTAGCCAATACTCATTCATCTATCTATCCATCTATCTATTTTTTTATTTTTCGGTATTAATATATTTACAGTATTTCCAAGCTAACAGGGCCCAGAGGAGGACGCGACGACCCTTTACTAGATGAAGGATAAGGAAAAAACTGAATAACTAAGGACACGTGTTGTCGATACGCATTCATCTATCTACCTGTCTATCTATCTATTTATTTATCTATTCATCTATTTATTTCCACGATAAAAGGACCGAAGGAGGAACGAGACGATCTGGTGAATCCTTACTGGATGGAGGATAAGGCGCTGAAGAGAGGCGAGGTGGACTACATGCCGAACGCCGAGGTGCAGTTCTTCAAGGATCTGATCGAGATGTACCTCAAGCCCATCGACAAGGATGAGCAGAGGCAGGTGAGTAGACGGTTAAAGGATGAGTAGAGGCAGGTGAGGTTGAGCAGAAGTAGGTGGGTGGATGGTTGGATGGTAAAAGAGTGAGCAGAAGCAGGTGAGTGGATGGTTAAAGGATGAGCAGAAGCAGGTGAGTGGATGGTTAAATGGATGAGAGGAAGCAGGTGAGTGGATGGTTAAAGGATGAACAGAAGCAGGTGAGACTGAGCAGAAGTAGCTGAGTAGGTGCATGGATGGTATAAGGAGTGAGCAGAAGCAGGTGAGTGGATGGTAAAAGGATGAACAGAAACAGGTGGATGGATGACAGAACTGAAGGATGATCAGAAGCAGGTGAGTGGATGGTAGAACTGAAGAATAAGCAGAAGCTGGTGAGTGGATGATAAGACTGAAGGATGAGCAAAAACAGGTGAGTGGATGGTATGTCAGTCTCAGAAAAGACAATGCTACTGCTCTACATCCTTTCCATAGCACTTCTTCGTAACTAGCATCATATTCAAGTGTTAATCTCTCTGTACAACTTAGTATTCAATATGGAAATACCATAATTTTAGGCCAAGTTTGAATAAGAAGGGTGTAGTTAATACCTCTTATATCTGCCACTTAATTCCCCTTATATTTGGCCACTTGAGTCCTCTAGCACTTTGCCACTTAAATGATACCGAGAACGTTATTCATATTCCATTCTTGCTTACGTTGCTTTGCCATAATGCTTCGTTTACCTTAGCAGTGAACAGCTGCGAAGAGGGATTAATAAGGCTAACTCCAACTCTCTCTGTTCGAAAATTTATCCAGACAGCTTAATATAATTGTCATTTTGGCAGCAAGCATGACAGAAAGAGAGGAGATCGAACTGCAAAGTCTAATTTCGCCTCTATTAGTTAGCTTCACCTCTCTGTCTCAATGAAGGCTATGTTCAGCTCCCCCAAGCTCAGAAATCTATCCATACAGCTAAATATAATCGTAAATTTGGTTGCCAGCATGATAGAAACAGAGGAGATTATATTCCAAAGTCTAATTTCGCCTCTCTTAGCTAACTCCCTCTCTCTTCAGAAAAAAACCGAGGCTGAACTGAAGGAGCTTCGTAACATGGCGGTCTTTGCCTTCAGTATGATGAACGCTGTCTTCGTGGTCACCATCTTCCTGCTTCAGATGCACCAGGATATCATCTACATCCTCTGGCCCCTGGGAGTCAAGACCAATATCACCTTCGTGGAGTCTGACTTCGAGGTGAGAGAGAGAGAGAGAGAGAGAGAGAGAGAGAGAGAGAGAGAGAGAGAGAGAGAGAGAGGGAGAGAGAGAGAGAGAATCCCCCCTGCTAACTATCACGCTGCCCTCTCTCCATGCAGGTGCTAATTGAAAACAAGTACCTGAAGCTGGAGCCGATTGGTCTGGTGTTCGTGATCTTCTTCGCAGTAATCATGGCCATCCAATTCGTGGGCATGTTGCTGCATCGATTCGGCACCATCTCACACATCCTGGCCTCCACCGAGCTTACCTGGTGCACTAGAAAGGTGTGCAGTCCTTTTTTCCCTATTATTATTACTATTTTTATTATTATTATTATTATTTTTTTTAAAGCAAAACTAGTAAATCACCTTTAATCGCAAGTATAGTTATAATCAAGTCATTGTACTCCTACTATTACTACTACCACCACTACTACTATTTTTTGCCAGGCTGAGGACATGACAGAGGAGGCCTACATCCAGAGGAACGCTGTGAACATCGTGAAGGACCTACAGAAGCTGAAGGGCATTGACGGGGTGGATGACGACGGCGATGAAGTTCAGCTGGGCCGCCGCAAGACCATCCACAACCTAGAGAAGCACCGCCAGAACAAGCAGGCCATCAGCACCCTCGACGTGGCCTTCAAAAAACGCTTCTTCAGTATATCCGCCGAGGCCACAGAAAATGGTAGGAAAGAAGATTTAGTGAGTTGGTGTTAATCTATAGTTTCTTGGACTTACGCATTATAATTTTGATGTTAACTTTCTGTTTTAATGTTATGGATAATTTAGATATGTTATTTTTTTTTAGGGTGTTATCTAAAGACGACAGTACTAGAGTTGTTATCATACATTGGGTGTAACTTAGACTGGTTAGGCTGCACTCGGTATAATTTTCCAAGTCTGTGCCAGGGAGAATGTTTCAGGTGATTACAGTGTTAAGTACAGTACCTATATTGATGATGTTAGTGATGTTGGTGTGTGGTGTGATTGATGAGCCGGTGATGGTGTGTGGTGTGAGTGATGAGCCGGTGGTGGTGTGTGGTGTGAGTGATGAGCCGGTGGTGGTGTGTGGTGTGAGTGATGAGCCGGTGGTGGTGTGTGGTGTGAGTGATGAGCCGGTGGTGGTGTGTGGTGTGAGTGATGAGCCGGTGGTGGTGTGTGGTGTGACTGCAATAGTGGTGGTGGTGGTGGTGGCGTGTGGTGGTGCTGTGTAGTATGAGTGTCGTGCTAGATGGAGGGATGGTGTGCTGTATTACTAATAATGTTGTGGTTGTGGTAGTGTTAGTGGTGATGTTTGTGTGTGTGTGTGTGGCGTTACTACCGGGGGATATTGTGATAGTAACCTATCCTAACCTAACCTAACATAGGATATATTGTTATAAACCTATCCTAACCTAACCTAACGTGAGAAATGGTGTTGCTAAAGTGGGCTGTGTTATTATCAGAGAGTCCGATTCTGGGCAACATCCGGAAGGCCAGCATGAGGCGGGACACACTGAGGGCGCTGGCTGAGAGGCGGGAGTCTGTGGTGCAGGAACGGCGTATGTCCAGGGCCGCTCGCAAGGTAGGGTGCTTGCTGAAGTCACTTGCCCTTGGTGGCTTGGTTGATAGACGTCTTGGGTTGGAGGAGAGTGTGTTGACTTAGAAGAGAGTATGTTGACTTGGAGGAGAGTGTGTTGGGTTGGAGGAGAGTGTGTTGGGTTGGAAGAGAGTGTGTTGGGTTGGAAGAGAGTGTGTTGACTTGGAGGAGAGTGTGTTGACTTGGAGGAGAGTGTGTTGGGTTGGAGGAGAGTGTGTTGGGTTGGAGGAGAGTGTGTTGGGTTGGAGGAGAGTGTGTTGGGTTGCAGGAGAGTATACTGGGTTGCAGGAGAGTGTGTTGGGTTAGAGGAGAGTGTGTTATTTTGGAGGAGAGTGTGTTGGGTTGGAGGAGAGTGTGTTGGGTTGGACATATACAATAAGCAATTTCGATATATTAAAAGTAAATTGCCTGTTTTTCAGATATTCTGGATTAGTCACTATTTCCTCTTTATTGCCATGAGTAGAAAAGAAATGATTAACAGTTTGGATCGTTCTGATTTAAAATCCGACTGTATCCATATCCTAGCGAGGCCATTTATATCCCCCTCCTCCCTTTTCAGGTAAAAATTCTGGCCACATTCCTGTCAGTCTCTAATTTATTCTTGTATTCTCTTCCCAACAGACGTCATTCGCCACGGAGATTGAAGAAATATAAGCACCACTGGGTAAGCATCAAGGCACAGTCCCAAGTCGTCTTCCCATTATTTGACATTGTTAGCGCTAATTTTGTTCACAGATTTGATATATATTTTTTGTTCTGTGATCTCACACTTTTTTTTTTTTTTTCAGTCAGGATGTTTTCATTTATCTTACAGTCATTTGAACTCTCCGTCTGGCCATATGAATAGTGTAGTAGTAGTAGTAATATTAGCCTAGTAGTTGCAGTAGTAGTAGTAATATTCGTAGTTGCAATAGTAGTAGTAATATTAGTAGTTGCAGTAGTAGTAGTAATATGAGTAGTTGCAGTAGTAGTAGTAGTAGAAGTAGTAGTAGTAGTAGTAGTAGTAGTAGTAGTAACCCCAGACATATCTGAAACGTGAGCCTAGTGGACTTCAGGCTTAAACTGACTTTCTCCTCCAGTCCACCATACTGATTTCAGAGGGAGAGGGAGAGAACTGCGGTATGTTTGTATAAGTAGGCAGCGAAATCGACGGAACACTGTAGTCTTTACAGTAGTAGTAGTAGAAGCAGTAGTAGTAATAGAAGTAGTAGTAGTAATAGTAGTAGTAGCTATTGTTATTGTCGTCGTTGTTGTAGCAGACCCAGGTTCATCTAAAAATGTGAACCTAATGGACTGCAGGCTGAAGCTATCCTCCACCTGCAGTCCACCACCCTTCTTATGGGGAATTGAGGGGGAACTGAGGGACGTTTGTATAACCAGGCAGTGGAGCAGCTCAGTTATATCGCTGCCACCACTTGAAGGCGTTCCTCTCCAGCACCATAAGAATAGCTAGAGGTTAAGACGAGCTGTAGGAGAGAAACACAGCACTTACCATGTTTACTTACTGTTTTTCTTCTTTTTTCCATTTTGTCAACATTCTGCAGTGGTGCCGATACTTGGTCGAGAGGAGGTGAGGAGCAACGTCAGCCAGACAACACAGCACTCCATCTGCCACAGCTCAGCATCACAGCACCAAACCAGCCACAGTACAATAACATCACAGCACCACGCCACCACAGCACCACACCAGCACACCACAATATTACTACAGCAGCATACAACAACAGCACCACATCACCACACCAGCCACAGTACATCACATCAACCACAGTACATCACAACATCACTGCAGTATATCACATCAGCCACAGTAAATCACATCACCACACCAGCGCACTACAAGAGCTCCACATCACTACACCAGCACACCACAACAGCACCACATCGCCACACCAACGCAGTGTCAGAGTATCACAGCACCACACGAGCACATTACAGTAGCATCACATCACCACACTGTCGCAACATCATCCCGACCCTCAGCTTCACCTGGACACAGCAAACATCGTCAGCTACACTCCAAATTTTTCTCCTGGTTTCAGCTTTAATCCATTCAACCGGAAGACGGCTTGTATATGTCAAAGTTGCTATGTAGGAAGGAGTTCATTCAGCTAAGGAGATATATTTCGAACTGGATAATTGAATATAGCCTTCATTAATCCCTTCACCACGACGTCTCTCTCCTAAGACAGTCCGGCTGCAGCAAAAATATAGTCACAAGAACCTCCTCCGCATCAAGGTGTTAGTTATACAGTATTATCGGGCAATTGATGAGTAGACGAGAGACCAGGGACGGAACCAAGATTTTGTTGGGGGAGTTGGCCTGTATTTTGGTTCTCCTTATTAGTGAGATACCGATGCCTGGAAAGCATTACAACAGTATATAGATTAAAAAAAAAGTAGTAAAGGAAACAATAAATCATTAATGGCTGAATGAAGAAATATAAAGTTGAATAAATGCCTAAATGTCTTCATTTTAAGTGCATTTGAGTGACTATATACATTATGAAAAGGGGGGGGTCTAGGCCCACGCCCCCCCCACCCCCCATCTGGCTGCGCCCATGCAAGGAACTGTCTATAATCTGTTTTCCCTATTCATGATGTTCTTGTCTTTTTGACGCTAACACTCAATTCTGAGTTAAATGTCTTCTTTCCTATCATATTTATAAAAATGCCAATAATATATATGTATCGTAAGTGAAGGCAAAGTATGAGTAAGAGTTAAGTGTGTAGCCTACCCCTGCAACTCTCACTATGTCCATTTCTAAAAACACTGTACACTGATCTAAAAACAATAATATTCAGTCTTTCTTAAATAGGATCCAGCTCTATAATCATATTCAAACTTCTCTTATATAGGGGCCAACTCTGTTTAATGATGTTAAGAATTTCTTATTATGTCCAACTCCGTTTTGCGATGTTCAGACTTTTCTTATATAGGAGCCAACTCTGGATGTTCAAACTTTTCTTAGATAGGGTCCAGCTCTATGTGTGATGTTCAGACTTTTGTAATATATGATCCAACTCTATATTAGGCAACACTAGTGGGACCAAATAACAGTATTAATAATGTGCGGTAAAGTACAGCATAGATACTTGTCAAATCCACAGCGTACTTTGATATTTACTATAGTTTCGTTAAGGCAATATATTCATCAGAATGAAACTGTTGGCAGAGAAAGAGGCAAATACACGTTGTACTTAATCGTATGTATGTGTGTGCGCTTATGTTTGGATGTATACATGTATGTATGAATGCGTGTTTGTTTACAGGATGTGCACATGTAAAAGTACCAGGAGATGGAAGACCTGCCAAATATTTCTCTATCTCCATCGTTAAACTCCCAACTCGTCTAGTCAAAGGTGTTCAGTCCTATTTATGCCTGAGTACGCATCCAGAACTTATACCAATAACAAAGAACTGTGAACCCTGTGGAGTAGGATCGAATATCGAAAAATATTTACTGTATTGGGTTTATATTTAAGGAGGGAGGTGAACACACACCTCTGTAGTGACACTAGTCCATTTAATATAGCAATCATATGTCTGTGCTATTGCCCCCCTGCTTCCCCCCCCCCCAAGAAAAAAGGACTGGACCCAAAATCTGTGGTTGGACTCTCGGTATTATGGACACTGATGATTTTGTGGTGTTGCTTTGGACTAGCATCTAGAGCAAGTAACCAACAGCCCCTCACTAAGGCAAAAGCAGCAAAAAAATCCATTGGCATTTGGATATGCTAATAAGTTTAGGACTGTTGGCAAGTTGGTTTTACGTAATATTCGTTTAACTCATTTACATATCGCACATTTCTAGGAATATCAGAGAATTTACGTTTCTTTCTCAGACCTGATTTTCAGTTGGTGTGATTAGGGATTTCGCTGTACAAGGACTCATTTAATGCGTTACCAACTGTTCAAAAATGATTTCTGTCGCTGAGCGACCATATTATAGTTTCTCACCTTTCATTATATTCATGTAGGCTATACTCCGTAATCATTAGTATAGAGTTTATTATTGTAATAATATTTGGGTAAGCAAAATATAAAGTATCTCTTTTTACTTTACTGTATTTCATTATCCACTGTAGTTTTTAGCAGAATATTAAACGATATGGATACCATACGATATTAGTTTTTGGTTTCTCAAGACGCAGAACCAGATATACAGTCCCCTACGAGAACTTTATATAAACTGCCTAATCTCCATACAACAACAATTAGATTATCCAAAGGTAGCTGTTATGAGAGGTGTCAGTAAGGTGCAGGGCCGTGCATACGGGGGGGAGGGACTGAGGGTTTCACCCCCCCATTTGGAAAGAATGAAAAATTCGAATGAAAATAATGATAAAAACGCAACTCATTAAATTAATTAAATCCAATTAAGAATGTCACGAGATAGAAAAATAATAGAAAACGAGTTAAATGGTTCTACAAAATATAAGAATGAAAGAAAGAATAAGTTTCACGAAGGTTCTAGAACGTTTTGTTATCGAAGAGAATAAGTGAAAGGTAATGAAGGCTACTGAAAAAAAGTGAAGTTTGTAGAACGTAATGGAAATGTCTAGAATGTTTCATAAGGGCATATAAACTGTTCTGTGCAGAGTGTTAGTTTACATTCAGAAAGCAACAAGTGGAGAAGTGTTTTCCCTTGTTTTTCCTGTGTTTTTAAGTGTTATATGTCAAGTAAACGACCGAAGTCTTTGTTTCGCTTCCAAGGTTCTGTAGAGTTCTGTATGTAAATTGCCATGAGTTTGTACCCTTTCAGTACATTAGTTAGTTACATTAGCTAAGTTAGCTTAGTGGGTAATTAAAGCGTTCCAGTCGGACTAAGCCTATGCAGGTTTACAACTTTACATTCAAGGGGTGGGGGTTTATTGCTCACTTTTCCATTCCTACACTTCTCATGGGGCAACACAGGATTAGATGGTGAATGAATGACTGAATGAAATGAAGTGAATAAACTATGTTATAAAATAAAAGTATTTTTTTTCAACCCCCCCTTTTTCAAAAATCCTGCGCACGGCCCTGGTAAGGCGCGATTCTTGTTGACATGGCAGGAGGATCATACAACCTTCCAAGCCGAGACTGCCTCTCCCAAGACTCTGAAGGCTTACTTTGCGTTCATGTTTCTTAATAATAACTGTTTTTTTGTGGCGAATGCCACACTGTCGTGATTTTCACTGAAACTTAACAAAGATACTGAAGCAAACATAAGACAGGAGAAGGAAGCAGGTTTCAGAGGTCAAGGGTTTTGAGAGGGAAAGGAGGCTGTCGATGTCAGTGTTATATCTCATTTTACCTGCTATTACAAACTTCATCTGTCTGGTAGTGGCTTTGAAATTTGCTGTATTCTTTCATGTTTGGCCTAGGTAGGAAAATATGACACATGAAAGAGGGTTTACATATTAGTATTTATTTTATAAATCATTTTAAGGGTACCCTTAAATTCTCAATTCTCTTTAGCAGAGTAATTATAGAAAACGTATAATTATTGGATAAACTATATTATGCATGCAATCTTGACGCGTAAACAATAATAACGTCAGATTTACGTCCTAGAAAGGCAGAGGTAGTCACTCAAGTAAACAGAGTAGATGACTGCCTAGGGTGGGTAAAGGATCCTTCCTCGGGCTAAAAGATAAAGAGCTCCCTTAGAATTGTAAATTATTATATAGAATCAAGGTGTTGCCTCACTGATAATCCTGTTCATTATATACATGTCCAGATCAATACAGATGATAAGAAAATAAATAAATAAATAAATAAATAGCGATGGGAAAACTTAGCAAAATTACTCATACAGTATAATTAATTGTTTTCGTTCATGCTCGAATGCGACACTACTGCTACTCCGTGTTTTGTTTACAGCATGGAGGACGACGCCCTTTAACTCGAAGGGGTTTGTGTTTGTCCAGCGCTGCCTCATTTTCTACTAATTATTTGTTATGGAGGATTATAGGTGGAACTAGTGGTGTACGCAGATGTTATGGCGTCTAAGTATATCTTCATCAGGAGTCGAGAAGAGGAAAAAGGGGAAACACGAGGAAGAAAAATGTGCAGATACCCAAGGTTAGCCATTTAAACTTTGAGGGATGATGTGATTTGTTAATATTAAATCATTCTTTTTCTGGTTGTGGCTGTGAGAATATTGATGATCACTTAGTTATGCTTGTGATGATCTGTGAAGGTAAGGTAACTAGTTACCTTACCTCCATTTTTTTTTAGGCGAAGATGCACTTGACAGGTTGATGATGATTGGCTGAATGCAACATGTCCAAAAAATATTTACTAACCCAAATTTCCCCCTCAGATATTTGTTGTCAGTTAATAATGCTAGATTATGAAGTAATGTTGCATTCAGCCAGTAATCACCAATCTGTCAAGTGCATCTTCGCCTCGATTTAAAAAAAAAAAAAAAAAATGAGTATAGGTAAACAAGCCAGATTAACGATGTCATTTGAAATAATTGTGGTGTTAGAGAAAAATCTGCGAATTATACACGAATACTTTTTCTGGCATTTCAATTTCAACCCATTCCAGTAATTCTTTTGGATATGAACTCCTGTATCATAGTGTTATTTATTAGCAACGAAAGTTATAAAAGTACAAGTTATTTTTAATTTGTAAGACAGAGTTGTAACTACGAGGCCTGAGGAAAATGTGGGTCGAAACTGAAATGATAAAAGAAAAGGGCAGAGGGGAATTTTCAGTTTCTGCCCGCGGTTGTGAAGATGAGGCAGTATCTCGTTTATTATGGATTTGCGATGGAAATGTTGCAATGAAAAACTTTAATTGGCGGAAATCGTAGAATACATCAAAATAATCGAGGAACTATGGGTCGAAACTGAAAATATACCGTTTTCAGATAGGGATACGAGCAAAATTAGGAATAAAGGAAAGTTGCCATTTCGAGTTTATGTAGTATACCTAACCCAGCCTAACTACCTAACCCAGCCCAGCCCAGCCCACCCCAGCCTAATCAAACCTAACAACTTGACCCAGTGTAACCTAACTTAACCTAACCTAACCTTGGAATGAAAGACTTCGTTGTACCGTTTCCATAGCTACATGGTAAATTTATAACACACTGATATTCTTTTATATTATATTTATATCTTGTATACTAAAACAGTTTGCTTCAAGAATATACAGATACTGCTGAATTTAAACAGTCTGACTCCTATGACTCATTGGCAGCTGAATAAAATCGTCTTGCGTTAGCTGGAGTTAAATACGAGAGATGCAACAATAAGAGCTTTGGATTGTCTTAAGTTTTATGGCCTATTAGTATCAAAACAATGTACATCAAGATCACGCTACAAGAAATTCGGGTTCGTGGGGAAAATAAATCGCTGGGGAAAAGGTATTAAAAAATCTAATACAAGGTGAATATGGCCCATTATTAAAACCTATTCAATCAGAGGATATTTCCTTTTATCTTTATCTTTTTTTTTCTTTTTTTTTCATATTTTCTGACTCAAGATCATTATTTTTTCGAGTTGTGAAAAGTTTTTGATTGTGAAGATAAATTAAGTATTAAGGATTTCTCTAGTTCGAAAATTTTCCGAATAAAGAGAGAGAGAGAGAGAGAGAGAGAGAGAGAGAGAGAGAGAGAGAGAGATGCGGTCCCATAATGGACGCGTTTTTCTAGCCACAACCACACCCTCTTACTGTAGTCATTAGGGAACTGTTCGTCTCGTAATTCACCGGGTCGGTCAGGATCACTTGATGGTCGTGATGTCAGCTTTTACCCTCCCGGAAGGGAGCTGAGAGCTCATATAGTCCGATCTAAGGGCAAGGCTGTGACCTTCACACACGCACACACCCGTCCCCTTGCTCAAGGGGGACAGTAACCACCCACTTCGTCAGTGAAACCTTTCGCAACCTGAGCGAGGCGCGAACTCCCGTCCACCAGTTGGCAAGCGGGAACGTTGCCATTGCACCAGCGAGCGGTGTGTGTGTGTGTGTGTGTGTGTGTGTGTGTGTGTGTGTGTGTGTGTGTGTTTGATTTTTTACCTCATTTTTCTCTCTGGTTCGGTTAATAAATGTTTAATAATTGGCGAATATAAAATTACAAACGAATTCTTTTCTTATATACTGTCTAAGCACAACAAGCTTTATAAATCCGGGCTAATATGTTCCAAAGCCCGTATTCTCGTCGGTTGATGAAGCTCCCAACCACTTTTTCCTAAGTGGTTTAGTTTTATGTATTACACCCTACTGTCCACGTCTGTGTTACTTAAATCTTATCCTATATGGCCACACTCTGCATAAATAACTTAAGAAAGGATGTTTACCATCCATATCTAAAAATAAACTCTAAGGAAGAAGTGTTAGGGAGCCTCCTCAGCCGAAGAGAATATGTGCACAAGCAACTGGGGCTCATTTCTCGTCAGTTAAGGAAGCTCCGTAACACCTTTTCCTTAGCGATTTCTTTTGAGTATGTATGGTTAAAACCCTTTTATACCTTGTTTAAACAGATTAAGGCGATAGTGGAAAGATTTATATAACACAGGAGTGGACAGTAAGGTGTAATAACAAAATAAATCGCTTAAGAAAAGGTGTTAGGGAGCTTCCTTACACGACGATAATACGGGTCTGACTTGTTAACCTTTCCTTTAGCTTGTCATACATCGGCGGGTACCAGTGACGTCATGTGCCACAATACCAAGCCCTTATATGCTGCCAGGATTTTGAATTTCGGAAAAATATACTGCTGTGCTGTATAAAACGCCATCAAAGTATAAACAAACGTCACATAAGCTCAAGAAGGTTTAAGAAATCGTTATAGTGTCTTAAGCACAAGTGGGGTGGAGGGAGTGTTCTTTTCATTCTTCACGATAATATTCACTCAAGCATGGTCATGAAGTGTTCACTAGTCGTGTAATTTAAACTGAAATATAAACTGGCGCAACTTAAGCTGAAGAAGGTTCATGAATTCGGCTCCTGTTGATGTCTTAGGAAGTGGGACAGTGGGAGGAATAGCGAATGTTCGTAAATACACATGTCTTAAATCACATACCCATCAAACATTTCAGTATCAAATTAGAATGAATATGGATGGGAAAAAGTAACGAAAAACAAAACTGAATGTGATAATAAGCAACTATATGTAAACGTGCTGATCTTTTAAGTTGGTTAGAATCCTTTATAAATCCAAGCCATGCGTGTTCGTCTTCTAGCGATCGTCGGCATCTCCGGAGAAAGTTGTTCCAAGACCCCGCTGGCCGTGGTGCTGGTGTGCGAGTTGGTTTTAGTTCCCAGTGGTGGATGGTCCATGTGTGACGCTGTTCCCTGGTCCTCGTGATGGTGATTTAGTGACTCGTTGTGCCTTGGTTATACCCCGTGGCCAGTGAGAGTTATGTTTGGGTACGGAGGAAGACACATTACTTGATGCCCGGCGTGCGGTGAATAGGGTTTTGCCCAAGTGTTTTGTAGTGAAAGGGAAGGAGAAGTGAGTGAAACTTGTTCGTCGAGGAGAGAGGCCAGGGAACCCCAGTAAGTGACCCCCCCTTCTCCCTCTCTCTATCTTCATTTCTCTTTCATTCATTCCTCATTCAAACATCTGAGCATCATTCATCGGTAATTATGTATAAATTGTGTATTGCATCTTGGCACAGAATTTATCAGTCCTTCCGTTAGTGTTTTGGTGGCTAGTTATGAGAGCTGACATATGACTTCTCTAGCCTATATGGAATTTATTATGATATTGTTTAGACGTGCGCAGCAGCATTGTAATTAAACGACTTAGGCTGTCTCCTGTTAAATCACTTATAAAGGAAGATAACAGGAAAACAGTGGCATCTCGCATACCATATTGATGTAAACCGAGTTAACATCATTTTGTGTGTGTGTGTGTGTGTGTGTGTGTGTGTGTGTGTGTGTGTGTTACCAATGGTGATGATGATGATCACGATGATGATGATGATGATGACAATGATGATGAT
>NC_137005.1:6500311-6542811 GCF_032717465.1 Coenobita brevimanus | reverse complement strand
GGGCGGCCTTGGCAAACAGTTACTTATCCAGTGGAACACCAGGGGAAACCTTTTTGACTTTTGCCTCCTCTTGCATGACGAAGGGACGAGTTTTACACACTTGTAGGCGCGGCAGCTGGAGACGAGTTTCAGGTTAGCTAAATACCGGTGTTGTTATCATTGAAAATATCGTGAATTTAAGAGGGTTAGTATTTTTTCGAAGCTTTAGGTGTGAGAAGGGTTGTATGTTTAGTATCCCCTGGCTGTCAGACGAGGTGAGAGTGTAAACAAATCGGACATCTTCTCGCGTCCAGCAGCCTCCAGCATCACGCACTCGTCTCACGTCCATGGATCTTTGCCGTCCCGTTATAAACCACCTCGAGCCAGCACAGTACCTCCCCCGTAGCCCCCCTTCCCCCCTTGAGATGCAGTGCCTGGTGAATTACGCTAAAACGAAGCCGTATATGGATCTAGCAGTGGTCGCGGATATAAATTTTGAGCCAGAACTTCGCGTGTGTGACATCGTGGCAACGCTGTGGAGGTCATTGGCATAAGAACGGGCGGGAAAAGTAAGCTGTATCCTCCCGACGTCGCTTCCCATGAGGGTGTAATCTCTGCCCGTCGTTTCCCACAGTCATTACGTACCCTTGTGTAAAATCCTCGCTATGCAGAACGCACCAATATCCGTTTGTGTTGAAGTCTCTCTCTATGCAGAAGACCTGATATCCGCCTGTGTGTAGTATCTCGCCACGCACGCTGATGTCCATCTGTGTGAAGTCCCTCGCTGTACGAAAAATCCCAATATCCGCCTATGGGAAGTCCCTCGCAATACAACTCATTAACATGCGCGTGTGTGAAGTCGCTCGCTATACGAAAGACTAATATCCATCTGTGCTTAGACCCTCACTATACTGTATATAACTCACTAATATCCGCGTGTATGAAGTCCCTCGCAATACGACACACTAATATCCACCCAAAGTTCCTCGCTATACAGAAGACACTAATTTGCACTCGGGGGAACCAACGAGGCGGGACAGGAGGTAACAAATTGGGGATACGAACACGCTCGTCACTTCCGTCGTAGCGAAGTAAGTGTCCTAACGGTAATGCACCTCCCAGGGTCCATATTCACAAAGTCTTCCAAACTTGAGATGTGTTTAAGCTTGTTTATAGATACCATTGTCGTTACATATTCAGGTGCCAGATAGTTTGCAGTCTAATTGTATTGAATATTAAGTGACGCAATAAATGAAAACAAATAAATAAACACGATGAAGAAGAAGAAGAAGAAGAAGGAGGAGGAGAAGAGGAAGAAAAGGAGGAGGAGGAGGAGGAGGAGGAGGAAGAGTAGGAGGAGGAGGAGGAGAAAAATATGAAGGAGAAGAAGAAGGAGAACGATCTCTAATAATAGTTAAATCGATATAGAGACTGGTTCGGATTTCTCTTTTATACGATCCCTGTTTTCATTACGGCTAATATTACTTTTCTCTCTCTCTCTCTCTTTCGTCATTGTGTTTTGTTATTCTGGGCCTTTCTTTTTTTTTTTTTCTTTTTTTTTTTCTGTATGTGAGTGAGCGATGATGTGGTTTATTGCAACATTTCTCCGGAACAATGAGGCCGAAGTGATGCAGGTATCAGGCGCCGAGAACATGGTTGCCGAAAGTGAATGCGGTAGTGGAGGTTAAGCTGGCTTGTGTGGTGTTGTTGTTGTTATTATTATTATTATTATTATTATTATTATTATTATTATTGATACAGCCAGACGATTACATTTAAGCGAACATCCAGTAGTGAAGGGGTTAACGGAGGCAATATCTAACCCTTTCAGTTCGAAAAATCCCGAGACAAAAAGAGAGAGAGAGAGAGAGAGAGAGAGAGAGAGAGAGAGAGAGAGAGAGAGAGAGAAATGAAGAAAGACATCATATCGAACGAGTGAATATTACGTAACTCCTTTGTATCCCAGTAAATATAGTGTAAGGAAGGTAATGTTGAGAATTGTCTGGTGATGATGATGATGATGATGATACAGAGTGCAGTTAGGGATGTGATATGAACCTGATGATGATGATGATGATGATGATCATGATCATGATGTGGAGCGCAGTTAGGAATGTGCTAGTAACCTGATGATGATGATGATGATGATGATGATGTGGAGTGCAGTTAGGAATGCTGTATTAACCAGGGCGCTCAAGGACAACGGTAATATCTGTAATGGCCATGACGATGCTGTAACCTTGAACAGATTGCCCAAAGGTGTCAGGTAATGATGGTAATTAGTAACACCCATTTCACCTAGTCATTCATTTATTCTTAACATCTTTCAGTCTTTAACTCATTCTCTACGATGGTCTTTTCTAGTTTATTTTGCCTTATTGTTCTAAGATGGTTTCTAGTTTTTTTATCTTGATATTCTAAGGTGGTTCTAGTTTTATCTTGCTCTTCTTTGGTTTCTGGTTTTTATCATGTCATTCTAAGATGGTTTTATGCATCTTTTGAGAGACTTGCTGAAATGGTCGGGATAGATTTAGAGATACAGCATTCATTATCTTTATTTTTTATTTTTATTTTTTACTAGGGGGGTGGGGGAGGCGTAAGCGGAGTAAAAAGAGATTGCAGTGAGCTATGAAAAAAGACGTCAGTGGGCTGAAGAGATGTACTGGTAGCCTTATAGAATGATCAAGACGATAATTTAACCTTGAAGATATAGTCCAAAGGTGTCCTGTAATTCGTAGCTATTATTCACGCTTGTTTCCCTAGTCATGTTTGCTTCACTCAGTTTTTCCTAAACGTTTCAGTAATTAACTCCTTCAGCATGAGAGCGAACTATGTATTATTTTCTGGCTAACTGGACGTGTTATTGAGCTGAGAAGAGACCGCTCGTGGTGAAGGCGTTAATCCAATCTCCGTTGTCTCTGCGGTGCATTTTATCATTCTCAGTTCTTACACTCCGTCATAATAATGATGCCTTTTATCTTCGTTCTTGCTGCAGTCAGACGTTTTTATCTGTCTAAGGAAGAGTGTAACTATTTCTTCCAATTTGTACATCCTCTCCCTACCAGAAGAAAATAACCCGTCGTAAGCAAGATAAAAAGAAAAAGAATGTCTTATCACTGACTAGGTTGAACTGCATATCTGGCTTCTTTCAGTTATGTCTTACCCTATGATAATACTGCCTTCTGACACCCTTATTTCCATCATCCTGTGTCACATGGCTCTTACCCTGTGATATACCTGCTTCTGACACCCTTATTTCCACCATCCTGTGTCATACGGCCCTTACCCTGTGATTATGTCTGCTTCTGACACACTTATTTCCACCATCCTGTGTCATACGGCCCTCACCCTGTGATTGTACCGCCTTCTGACACACTTATTTCCATCATCCTGTGTCATACGGCCCTCACCCTGTGATTGTACCGCCTTCTGACACACTTATTTCCATCATCCTGTGTCACATGCCCTTTACCCTGTGATTATGCCTGCTTCTGACACCCTTATTTCCACCATCCTGTGTCACATGGCCCTTACCCTGTGAAATACCTGCTTCTGACACTTATTTTCACCATCCTGTGTCACGTGCCCTTTACCCTGTGATATACCTGCTTCTGACACCCTTATTTCCACCATCCTGTATCATACGGCCCTAACCCTGTGATTGTACCGCCTTCTGACACTTATTTCCACCATCCTGTGTCACATGCCCTTTACCCTGTGATATGCCTGCATCTGACACCCTTATTTCCACCATCCTGTGTCACATGCCCTTTACCCTGTGATTATCCCTGCTTCTGACACCTTTATTTCCACCATCCTGTGTCACATGGCACTGTCTCTCCATTATTATATACTCTCTTCTTGTGTCACTTCTGTCTCGTTACATTTACATCTTTGAAAATAAAAAGTGGTGATTTTACTGGGAGGCTTTTGAATATTTTGATAATTGGAGTGATCTGTCATGAAGTATGTTGGGTATATTTGTAGTATGTTATGTCCATTGAGGAGGGAGGGGGGGGGTCAAGACTAGAAAGAAAAATGGATACGCCTTTGGAGAGACTTTCCATTATATTAATTTCTTTTGTTAATAATAGTTACTTGTCGCTTAGCTTGGTCTTTCTCACCCCAAAAATTCTTCACTCAGTTGTCTGTGCTCTCTCTCTCTCTCTCTCTCTCTCTCTCTCTATTATTGAGTGAGTCGAGACCCATGTTCTTTCTCAGTTATTTAATGATTTTAGTGTCCTGTATTTTGCGACAATAGACCATTAAGAATAAATGATAATACGACCAATAATGTCACGTTACGGTCGATAAATTAAGCCTTTTGTTAATTTTCTTCGTTATCAAGGCCAGATGACGGTCAAACGTAAATTTAAAGTCGAGTATTAAATGAAATGGAAAATACCTCGAAATTTTTAATATTTTTGAGTCATTCTGTATTTTCAACTGGCTTTTTGAGAGTTCGTTACACCCTTTACTGAGTGATTTATTTTATTTATTTATTTTTGCCTATTTTGCTTTACCGTTCTCTCCATTCTCCCATTCTCTTTTATTCCAAGCACCGTTTCCCTAGCGATTTATTTTATTTATTATTGTCTATTACGCCTTACCATTCTCTCCATTCTCATTTATCCCACGCACCTTTTCCTTAGCGATTTATTTTGGCCATTACACCTTTTCTTTCTCTTATATTCTCAGCACCGTTTACTGAGCGATTTATTTTGACCATTACACCTTTTCTTTCTCATATCTTAATTATTATCGTCTTGCACTAGTAACTTACAAGAAGATACGAAGGTGCACTATGAAGACTACGTAGCTAAAGAAGAGATCTTAGGAAATCCCCAAATGACACTTATAATATGACTCTTATGTATTATCTGAATCGGAACCACCATTTTGAAACTGAGCGAATTATTTTGACACTAAGAGGACAAGGTATTTATGCGCTTCCTTGAATTTATTGTGAAAGAGAGTTTTTCGTCTGATTTTTTCTTTTCGTTTCGTTTTTCGTTTTTCTTTTCGTTTCTCTCTCTCTCTCTCTCTCTCTCTCTCTCTCTCTCTCTCTCTCTCTCTCTCTCTCTCTCTCTCTCTCTCTCTTTTAGTACAATAGAAGACAATAGCAGGATATTAACAGCTTGCGTGTGGGGAAAGAATATGTTGTTATCTTTAGTCATGCTGCTTGGAATAGTATGAGAGAGAGAGAGAGAGGAGTAAAACTAATTCACCCTCCCCTCCCCAAATCCTCCCCCTAATCCTCCTAACACCCCCACCACACCCCACCCCTCCCAAGCCGCCTCCCTGTACCGGTAGTAATGTAATATTGAGGTCATGGCTTTAGTGGATTGTGGTTTACTTTATCTTATTCCACTTGTACCGGGATATTGACACTCTCAGGCTCCAGTCCTCACTTTCAGATGAATAAAATCGTCTGGCGTTAACTGGAATAGAACACTAGAGTTGTCGCGACTGTGAGAAGGTTAATCAGCATTGAAAAACACCAGATATGTTGTTTGAGAGCTGTCATGTTTCTTTCTTTACACACTTTATTTTATACCCAAACATCCCAAATACTGTCAGCCCTTAAATACCCATCTTCATCGGGTTTACTCCACTGCACTCACTTATTACCCACCATCATCCCAGCCCATCCCGCTCACTCTTGTCCGCCAGACCACTTTTTTTTTTTTTTTTTTGATAGCCCTTTCTCCCTAATTTCACGTAAGGAGACCTCAACGAAAGCACAAGTAGTGATCACATTATTATTTACAATTTTCTTCAGCAGAGTACATTTTGCTTCTTACGTTTGATCTGAATCGATTTATGCGGACTTGATGGGATGGGATGGATCTGAAAATATCTTAAACTGACTTAAAATATATTTAGTACGGCATAGTCAGCTTCCTTGAGGCTGCGTATCATAGGCATCGGTTGAATGAATGTCGCCCCACCTTAATTGGTTCCTTACGTGATCTGAACATGTCTCGCTGGATCGAAACTGATAGGTGTAGTCTTCAGATGTGGCTGAAATGGCTGAAATTATCGTCATGTGATCATGTGTCAGCCAGTAAACTCAGAAAGAGGTGGGGGGAGGGGGCTAAGGGAGAGGAGTTTCTTTGTGTGTGTGTGTGTGTGTGTGTGTGTGTGTGTGTGTGTGTGTGTGGCGACAGATGTTGGACTGATGGAGTGTCCCACATACCGAACACCTCGTATTTCGGAGACAGTGTAGTGGGGATGCGCGAGAGATTGGAAAGTTACCTGGAAATGGAAAGTTACCTGCTGTTTCCTGGTATCAGTTTAGGTACTTATGGATCCTGTTGTCCAATGGTACAGTTGCCGTCATTATTTTTTTCACTGATCTACGGGTTGTGGTAGTTACATACTTTTGGATACTATTGTCGATGGTAGTGTCAATCATCCTTGTGTTGCTACCTACTTTTGCATACCACTGTCAGTAGATACAGTTACGGTCAATATTCTTTTCATTTGTCTGACGGTTCTCATAGCTAGAAACTTTTGGATATCGCTGTCAAAAGGCACAGTTGTCGTCAATAATCCTTTCACACGTCTGGGGGTTCAAAATAATGATGGGAGATTTAAAAAGTTCATCCCTGTTGTTATCAGCTGCATACTTTTGAATACCACTGTCAAAAGGTACAGTTACGGTTAATATTCCTTTCACGCATCCGAGTTTTCGAGCTTATTTATATTTCGAAGCTTATTTTATTTCGAAGTTTGTTATTTCGAAGCTTATTATATAACTCATTGACAGACTGCCTGACAGATTGGAAAGTTCACATCTGGTAGCTCTTACTGTATATTTAATTGTATTAAGCTTTGCGAGGCCTGTATTTCCCAACGCATATCACTATCGAAGATATAAGTATGTATTACCCAACGCATCCTCATTATCGAAGAAATAAGTATGTATTACCCAACGCATCCTCATTATCGTAGAAATAAGATTTTATTAACCAGCGCATCCTCACTACCGTAGAAATAATAATGTATTTCCCTACACACCATCTCTAGCCTAATAAGAATGCATTTCCTACGCATCGTCACTGTTGTAGAAATAAGATTGTCGTATTATCAGTAGTCCCAGATGCACGAGAGAATTACCAAATGATTGTAAGGTAGCTGCGAAAGAGTTGTACATAGTTACAGAATTATATAGAGTTACATAGGGTAGATTTACTGATCACTGACTCCGACATCATTTTTAGGTGCTTCGGTCGTTTGGTATATGAAGGACGTACTCTGTGTTAGTAATTCAGTTCAGTGCTCTATTATAATGGAATTTTAAGAAGAAAATAAGAAAGAAGGAGGCTGTAAAGAGGATGATCAAGGAGTTAGAGATGAGACTGTAAGGAGCTCGTATGTAGTCCTGGCCAAGAATGTAGACTGGGATGGAATGGAAGGCTAAGGTGAAAGGTAATAGATAGATAGATAGATAGACAGACTAAATGAAGAGGTTGTGTGGAACTGGCATGTAGATCGGTGCTAGAATGTAGAATGAGATGGAATGAGAGGCCAAATTGGAAGGCAATAGATAGACAGACAGACAGACAGATAGATAGATAGATAAATAGACAAGTATATAGATAGATAGATAATAGATAGATAGACAGACAGATAGATAGGTAGATAGATAATATAGACGGATAAACAGATGCATTCTTTTGGACCTAGCTTGATTCGAGGTGTCCAGAACTCTCCCGTCCCACAAACAGCACAGTACTCCAGCCTGTCATGCCATTTTCTCTCGATTTATTAAACCGATTCAGTTCCATAATTACAGAGGGTGACCGGCATATTTTTCCGTGTGAACTGAATCTGGGAGAAGAAAAAGAGAGACTGAAGAAAAGAGAGAGAGATTGAAGAAAAAAGAGCGACGGATTGAAGAAAAAAGAGCGATAGAGTGAAGAAAATGAGCAACAGATTGAAGAAAAAGAGCGACGGGTTGAAGAAAAAGAGCGATAGATTGAAGAAAAAGTGACTGATTGAAGAAAGAGAGCGACAGGTTGAAGAAAAAGAGCGATGGATTGACTTCCTTGCGTGGCTTTATCTGCAGCGCAAAATGGTAACTGTGTGTGTGTGTGTGTGTGTGTGTGTGTGTGTGTGTGTGTGTGTGTGTGTGTGTGGTGTGTGTGTGTATTCTTGTAGCTTCTAGACGATTTTTTTTTTTTAACTGGAAGAGTTAGATGCAGCTCTCATTAACCCCTTCATTACGAGGGTTCTGTTCTAAGCTAAGCAAAATAGCTGATAATAACAAGAATAAACAGTAAAAGCAAGTCATCGTATCGAAGGGAAAGAACAATGTTAGTCTTAATCTCTTCATTTCAGTGACTTTTTCTTATATTATTACGATCAGACGATTTTATTCAGCTGAGGACAGATTGAAAAGTATATCTGTAGATGAATAAAATCGTCTGGGGATGGCAAGAAGGCAATAGAATAAGCGTAGAAGGATTGTTTGGGGAGCTCTTGGTGTGGTGTGGTGAGGGAGGGTGATTTTGTGTGGTGTGGTGTGGTGTGAGAGGATGGTACGGTGTGGTGTGATGTAGTGCGGTGTGGTGTGAGAGGGTGGTATGGTTTGGTGTGGGAGGGTGGTATGGTGTGGTGTGGCGGTGTGGTGTTTTGGTGTGGTGTGAGAGGGTAGTGTGATGTGGTGTGGCCTGGCTAAAGTCACTAAAGTCTACGGGAGTGAACCTTATTTCCAAAAGTCGTTAGAGAAAGACAGTCGGACAGAACATCTCCTTAAGGTAATCTCCCGCATCTAATAAAATGTGATTGGATTGAAGGGTAAACATTACATTACGAATATAATTATAAGGAAGACGAATTTCACTTACCTTGTGCCGGGGTTTCTAACAAGGCAGGTTTTAAAATGACTTAGAGGTCGCTGTCAATCAGGTGTGTCTGTGTGCAAGCATAGGGGAAGGGAGAATAATTTATGAGCGTCCTTCAGTCTCTCTCCCCCTTCCACAGCTCCCCTTCTCCCTCCTGTCTCTCTCCTTTCCCTTCCCTTTTCTCTTTCCCCATTCTACTTCCATCTCTCCCTAACGCCTCCCCTTCCCCTTTCCTCAGTCCACATTACCCCTTCACTACCTTACTCCTCTGCCCTCCCTTCGACATTTCACATCCCTTTTCCTCACCCCACCCCTTCCCCTTTAGCTTCACTTCTCTTCCCCCTCTGCAGTCTCCCCTCCCTTTTGTTTGGTTTGTACAGCATATTGTACTCTTCTCCCTCCCCACCCCTCTCCTTCCATCACAGAATTTCTTCCTTCACTCCCCTCTCCTGTCCCATCCCTTCTATTCTCCTTTCCTCTCATATTCCTCCACAACCTCCCCTTTTTCCTTTCTTCCTCCCTCTTCTCCACGGCAGCCTCCTCTCTTCTCCTTCTCCCCTTCTCTTCTTCCTTCTACTCGCCCTCTCCCCTTCATTTCCCCTGCTTCTTCCCTCCCCTTCTACCCTCTCCCCAACTCCCTCTCCCCCACTCCCTTCGGTGGCCTCGGGGATCGTGTCGGTGGGGCGGTAACTTCTCAAAATTAACAACGCACAGAATTAGCTCCTTCAAGGCTTCTTCATCCCTTCGATCCAATCTTCTGCTTCCTTTTTTCATTTCTTTTTTCGTTTCTCACATATTCCTTCCTTGACATCTTGCTCGCCTCTCAGATTTAATTTTTTTCTTTATTTTACTTTTTCTTCCTTTGTTTTCTTTTCTCACATATTAGATCTTTGAAGTCTCTCTCATCTCCCACCTCTAGTGTTCTATTTTATTTTTATTTCTTTTCCTCACAAAATAAGGTCCTTGAAGTCTTGTCCATCACTTGAAGCAAATTTTTCCTTTCTTTTTTTTTTCTTTTTTTTTTTTTAGTTTCTCACAAAATCAAGGTCCGTTGTTGAAGTATTGCTCGACTCAGATTTTTTTTTTTTTCACAGATTTAGTCCTTGAAGTCTTGCTCATCTCGTGGATCTAAATTTGCCTCTTTTTTTATCTTTATTTCTTTTCCGATCACTTCACCTCTTCACTGCAGTGCCGTCTTTACTTTATTCTCTCCATCTCCAAACGATTTCGTTCAGCCTGGGATAGATTTTTCGAGCTGGAGGGGTTAGATACAGCCTTCCTTAACCCCTTCAGTATATTCCAAAGCTGAATAAAATCGTCTGGAAGTAGAAGGAAGGAAGTTAAAATGACGTCCTTGATGTGGAGAGGTGAAGATGGCAGGAAAAAATGGTCCTTGAAGTCTTGCTTGTACTCCGGATCTAATTCTCTCTCTCTCTCTCTCTCTCTCTCTAATGACCGAGTAAACTCATTCTTATTTGTTAACTAAGCCTCATCCATTAACTAAGCCCCTGGTAGTGAAAGGGATGATGACGATTTCATGTAATTCTTCCAGTCGCAAAAGTCTCCCTTCACACACACACACACACACACACACACACACACACACACACACACACACACACACACACACACACACACACACACACACACACACACACACACACACACACACACACACACACACACACATTATCGTAAAAGGTGCACCACTTCTCTGCGACGAATCATTTTGCACTTCTTTCCTTCAGACGATTTTGTTAAGCTCAGGAGAGACTCTTTGCACTAGAGGGGTTAGCTGCATCCTTCATTAACCTGTTCAGTGTGACAGGTTTTTCTTAAATTGCATTGAAGTGTCTAGATATAGCTAAAATGAAAACGAAAAAACAAAAAGGTTGTTAGATTGAAGGGTTAACGAGAAGGGAAGGCTAAGGGAGTGACTAGGCTAAATTAGGTAATAAATAAAGAAATAATTATATCCATTTTGCTCTAGCCTAGCCTTAAATATTCATGTCTCTATTTTCAATGCTAAACTGTAACAATAGATTAAATAAATATGATGCTAGTCATAAAGAAGTGCTGTGGAGGGGATAAAGTGCCATGGCATTGTCTTTTTCTGCCACTCATGTATACGAAATAAGCTGCAAGAGGAAGAAAATCTGGGCCATGTTAAGGTAAAGGACGTATAGATAGATGGGTAAATATATAAAAAGATGCATAGATAGACAGATAGATCAATGAGTGAATAATGGTGCAGGACAGACGTGAAAGAAGCTGGAGGAGGAAGAAATCTGGGCCAGGTAAAGGTAAAAGACATACACTGTAGATAGATGGATAGATAGATAAATAAATGCATAGATGGATAGATAGATGGATAGATAGATATACGAATGAATAATGGTGCATGACGATGACTGGGGTGTGGTGTCGTGAAGCAGTGTAGCAGTTTCCCCTCCAAGGAAATTTCTCCACACTTTCTCATCTCTAGGGCCTCCTCTCTCTCTCTCTCTCTCTCTCTCTCTCTCTCTCTCTCTCTCACACACACACACACACACACACACACACACAACGAATTTAGCCTCTGTTATCTTTCATTTCCCTCGCAGCTGGTACGTGATAGAGATTAAATTGACGTGTATGTTTTTTTTTTTTTTTTTTTTTTTTTTTTTATGTGACCGACTCTGGGCATAGGCTTCACAGCCTGCTTTCAAGGCCCAGTAGTCCTCCTACGTACCGCACACCTCTACATGTCACCACTTCGGCGCTAACACCCATCGTCCATATTGAATACATGCTAGGGCTGTCTCATACAGGACTGGTGTATTGGTATTAGCGGGGGTATTTTTACGTGTGTGTGTGTGTGTGTGTGTGTGTGTGTGTGTGTGTGTGTGTGCGTGTAATGCAATGTGAAAAATACAATAAGTCGAGGTATAGATGCGGGGGGGAGTGGGAGGTGGTGTGGTGGAGGAGGTGGATTGGTATGGGAAGTGGAGTAGTCTGACTGAGATGGACGTGGTGGGGTGGAGTGAGAGGAGCTGTGGAATGGACGGTATGGAGTGGTAAGGTGGATGGGATTATGGGAGATGGACTGGTAAAGATGAGAGTGGTGGGTTAGTGGTGGAGTTAGAAAGTGGAGTGAACTGATCATAGCTGACAGATGGTGGAGGCATTGGAAAGGTGTGGATGCGAGAGAGAGAGAGAGAGAGAGAGAGAGAGAGAGAGAGAGAGAGATTTTTATACTTGTGTTGTGGTAAGTGTCCAGTTGAAGTGGTTAAGTGTGATGGAGTGTGGAGTGATGATGGTGATGGAGTGGAACAGTTTAGATGAGGCAAGTGGAGTGACGGAAGGTGGATGGATGGAGTGAAGGGATGTGGTGTCAGGTGGTGATGGTAGAGTGATGTGTAGTCTCTGTTTTTTGTATTTATTTATTTATTTTTTTTTGGGGGGGAGAGGCATGGAAAAGAAAATCATTAACTTCAATTCCCCATTTACTCTTGAAAGGAAATACACCAAATAATATGTTAATTCTGCAGACACTAAATGATGAAGGAACAAACACTCACCCAAGCTTATAAATGTGGAGTAGTGGGAGTGGTGGTGGAGGTGGGGGATGAGGTAGAGTAGAGGTGGAGACGAAGCTGAGTTGTGGTGGAGCTCTGGTGGGGATTGGATGGAGGACAGAGGTTGGGATAGGGAAGGTGGATGTTGGGTTGAAAAGTGAATGTTGGGATGGAGTAGAGTGGTGGTGTTAGGGTGGAGTAAAATGGTGGGGATGGTGGGGGGTGATGGGGATGAGTAAAATGGAGTCATGGGATCGGTGGTAAGGGTGGTGGGGGTGGCTTAGAGTAGTGGTAGAGTAATGAGGGTGGAGTGGTGGTGGTGGTGGTGGAGGAGGAGGAAGAAGAGTGAAGTAGTGGTGGGGGTTTGAGGGTGGAGAATAGTGGTGGTGGTGGAGGAGTGGAGCAGTGGTTGGGGTGAAGTATAGTGGTGGTGGTGGAGGAGTGGAGTAGTGGTAGGGATGGTGAAGATGGAGTAGAGTGGTGGAGGTAGGGGTGGAGTGAGGGGGAGGAAAGCGATAGTTTCACCAGCGTCCGACCAGCCGTGTCTGTGACCCACATCCCGACCGCCTCAACACACATACTCCTTTCAGTTTCTACACACACACACACACACACACACACACACACACACACACACACACACACACACACACACACACAATCACGCATAACACGAGCACCGTCATTGTATACAATGAACAATGTGTGCCATAAATCTCACGCACACATTCACACTTCTCATTGTGTATTTGTGTAACAGTCAAGATTCTTCACGCCTGATGATTCCCAACAATTCTCCATTTTATTCCTCAAGCAACAGACGCCACAAACGGGTCACGCCATCTACGTAACATAAAAAGCTTCACATGAAATCAAATGAATGTTAATGAGAAATATCCTTGGAAAATAACTCGGCAGGTAGAGAAGATTGTGGATTACTTGCTACCTGTGCATTGAAGTCTCGGCAAATAGTACTGTCTATTATGAAGTTGATGTTGGAGGATACAGGAGATGGCGTATGAATTTTAGAATATATAAAAATAATGTTAATAATAGTAGTAGTAGCAGTAATAGTAGTAGTAGTAGTATAAATCATGCGTGGGCCAGAAATACGATAAGCGCGGTACTCATCATCTCGACAGTGGCCGCGTCTAAGTGCTTTATCACAAGAGGGTGTTGGAGCCTTGCCGTCTTACACTGTTGGTCTGTGTAACGGTGAGGGGCAGCACAGCACAGCACAGCGCAGCGGGCCGTCACACTTCACAGCCCGGTGGTCTAGCGTACGCCTATGTTTTGGTCATGCTTCTGTCTCGCTGCTTCTCGCCATATCTTGTGGTTTTTGGCGCCTTGATCGGGTCTACGTTTTCCTCATCATCTTTTCCCATCTTGCATCCAGCTTCACTTCCTTTTGGAGCGTCATCTACTTAGGTTCTATCTTTATTGTTTCTGTCATTATCGTTTCTATTTCCCGTCACTTATTTTATCTTTACCTGGTGTCTATCTTTACTGTCTTTTTCTCATTATCTTTTCTCCTTCATGTCACTCTTATTTTATCTAGTGTCTGTCTTTACTCTCTTTTTCTTATTACGGTTTTTATTTCCTATCTTATTTTTTTACCTATTTTCAATCCTTAATGTCTATCTTTTATCATATTTTCTCCTTTCTGCCGCTTTTATTTTTACCTATCTAGTTTATATGTATTTCTCTTATTATCGTGTCTCATGTCACTCCAATTTTAATCTTTACGAATTCATTCCCTTTTCTTCCACTCTTAAATGTCTTGCTGTATGTCGGGGTTTGGTGGGCTGGCTGGGTTTCAAGTTTTCTTTCTGATATACCCACAATATCATCATTATATCTAAATTTCCCCTATCACTTGTTTGTTACACTACTTTCCTCAATAGCCTTTGTACTGTCTTCTTGATACCTTGTTCTTTCATCGTTGTTTTAATTTTGGCTTCCTGTACAATCTTCTTTGCCTCATTTTACTTTCTTCTTGCGCTTCTCTGCCTCCTCTTGCATTTTCTTTTACTTCTCCTTCTTCTTTTACGCTCCTTTTGCCCTTCTTTGTTTCCTTCTTACAGTCCTCTTGTTCCTCCACGCTTCCTCTTACATTTCTCGTCCTCTTCTCCACCTCCATTAGCACTCCTCTTCCTCGCCTTCTTTTACGTTCCCCCTGCTTCTTCTCTCTTCCTTTTACACTGCAGTTGTTCTTCCCATCTTCTCAAGCTTCTCCCTATCTCCTTCCTTCCTCTTCCTCCATCTGCACCTCTCTCATGATCTAAGCATTTTGTAGTCTTCAGTCCCTCCTCTGGTCTCACAGTTCTGCTTTCCTGCTTTTTATTTATTCTTCCCTGTCTTCAGATTCTTCCTTACATTTTTTGACAGTCTTCCTTTTTCCTCACTTTCTTTTCTTCCGGTTCGATTTCCTCCTCCTCCTCCTCCTCCTCCTCCTCCTTTTTTACTGAACGATTTTACCTTCTTTTAATATACTCTGTCCATTATTCTACGTCTCTGTCTTTTTCATTGCACTTATCTTTCTCTCCTCCGTCCCCTTGATCCCCATTTTCTTCTGTCTCCACCTTCGTATTGGTCTCACTCTTTTATATCTCATTCTTTCACTCTGTTTTGCTGTTTTTCTTCCATATGTATTTTCGTCTTCCCTTCATCCTTCCTTTCTATCTTTGTTCCTTACCTTAAACTTTCTTTCCACTACTTTCTCCTCAGTCCTTCCTCCTTCCGTCTCCTCCTTAGTCCTTCCTCCTTCTGTCTCCTCCTCAGCCCTTCCTCCTTCTGTCTCTTCCTCAGTCCTTCCTTCCTTCTGTCTTCTCCTCAGTCCTTCCTTCATTCTGTCTCCTCAGCCCTTCCTCCCTCTGTCTCCTCCTCAGCCCTTCCTCCCTCTGTCTCCTCCTCAGCCCTTCCTCCTTCACGTAAGACACTGGTGCAGCGCTATTTATGGAGCGAACTGTACGTCTCACTATTTTATCGTCTTTTACTTTTCTCCGTAATCGCTTCCTTCTTTTCCTTCATCTTGTTCCCATACGTCTTCTTCCTTGTTTTTTCTTCCTCTCGTTTACTTCCTTCTTTATTCCTCCTTCGTCTTCCCCTCTTACTTTACCTCCTCCTTCATTCCTCTTCCATCTTTCTCTCTCCTGTTACCTCTTCCTTCATTCCTCCTTCATCTTTCACTCTCAACTGTTACCTCCTCCTTCATTCTTCCTCCATCTTTCTCCTTCTTCCAGCCTTCTCCATCTCTTTCGTCCTCCCACATCTTCCCAGACAGAAGTTGAAAAATTCCTTCTCTACTTTTCCTTCATCATGTTATTTAATCATTGTTTCCCAGACACTGACACACTTGTTGTTCCTTGTCTTCCCTCTTCTCTCCCCATCCTTTATTTCCTCCCCATCTCGTCCAGTTTCCCAGTATCCCGTCTTTTCCTTGTCACTGGTGCTGGAGACGGACGCCTTCTTCGTTTCTCCAGCGGTCGCATCGTTTATTTTTGCCAAGCTTTTTCTTTCCATTACTCTGTCTTTCCTTCATTTTTTCTCCTATTCTTTTTCAGTTTCCCAGCACGCTACTTTTCCTTCCTCTCCTTGTCCCTCAGTCCAGTGCTCCTTTCCCTATTGAATAACCAACAGTTTTAATACATAGTTAAATAAGGTAGACAGATAATATTAGATAGACAGTCTTATCTTTAGAGAGAGAGAGAGAGAGAGAGAGAGAGGGAGAGAGAGATTGGGGTCTTTGCGTTCTGATGTATGTAAGGATATTGTAATTTGTTTGCATGAATGTGTATGTGTAAACGCAGGCTGGTAATTTTGTGTGTGTGTGTGTGTGTGTGTGTGTGTGTGTGTGTGTGTGTGTGTGTGTGTGTGTGTGTGTGTGTTGCGTAGTTAGGGAAAATTCTTTTCTTTGTGAGGTTTTACCACTAGAATGTTAATGATACCTGATTCTCTCTCTCTCTCTCTCTCTCTCTCTCTCTCTCTCTCTCTCTCTCTCTCTCTCACACACACACACACACACACACACACACACACACACACACACACACACACACACACACACACACACACACACACACACGACTCAAGCCTTGCATTATGAAGACGGCAAGGAAAGAGAAATCCTATTATTATTGAGCGATATTAGTTTTTTTTACCATTATAGATAAGTTACTGGGTTTCCTCCTGGAGTCTGAGCCATTCTGGGGAGGTGAAGGTCGAGTATGTATCTGGTGATGAGTCAGGAGGGAGTCATGGTGTGTGTGTGTGTGTGTGTGTGTGTGTGTGTGTGTGTGTGTGTGTGTGTGTGTGTGTGTGTGTGTGATTGCGTGCCTATATAGTGTCTTCTTCCTTAGTCATTCCACTCCACTCTGGCGCTTCTTCCGAGTTAAAATGTGTCTAGTTTATATATCTTCTTTTTTTTATGTATTGGTCATGGATCTTGAGTTTTTTATATATTTTTTTCAATTTCTTGTTTGTACTGGAAAAGTTTTACATGCACGATAAAGTGAGTTACAGAATTATATATAAAAAAACAGACGGTCTAAAGAAAACGCTAAGTAGGGCATTATATTGATGTTTTTACTGATAATCTTGCTGAAAATCCCAAATAGGGAATGTTGGTAGTATAAATAGATAGATAGATAGATATATAGATAGATAGATAGGTCGATAGATAGATGGATAGATAAATGAGACTCTCCAGTGAAAATCCGCCTTGAAGAACGCCCTAAGAAATTGTAGGAAAGAGCTGAAGAAAGGGAAGGTCGAGTCGAGAGGAAGAGTGACCTTTCCAGCGCAGTCATTTCCTCCTCACGCCCCCCTCCCCACTCTCCCCCCCTCTTTCTCTCCCTCTCCCCCCCATTCTCCCCTCTCTTCACCTCGTTCTCCCTCTCTCCACCTCTTTCTTCCCCTCTCCAATCCATTCTTCTCTTCACCTCTTTTTTTTCCCTCTCTACCCCTATCTCTCTCTCCCCTTTCTTTCTCCTCCTCTCCCTCCCTCTCTCCCTCTCTTTCTCCCCCTTTCTCCCTCTCTTTCTCCCCCTCTCCCCTTCTTTCTCCCCCCTCTCCTACTTTTTCCTTCCACACAGGATTATTACTTACTGTCCTATTGCAATCTCCATACAGGTCCTAGACAGAAATTCCACATACAGCACTGTCCTTGCATAGATATCTACATCCTGTCCCTGTGAGATCACACTATAAGTCTTAAGGTGGAAATAAATATGTATTATAGCCACAGCCAGTGTTTAAGGGCAAAGAAAAATCAAGCTACTGTACTGAAATTAAAGGGAGTCCCGACAATGGTACTAAATTGATCCGATGCCATCTTCCATTATTTTTACTTGCTGTTTCAAGACGGGTTTTATTCAATTAAAGAAGGACCTCTAGCCATGAAGCGACGGAAATATGTGAAATATGATGCCATAGGACGAAAATCTGGGCCACGTTAAGGTGAAAGAAGTATAGACGAATTAGAAAACGAGACAGATGGTGCGTGAGTGAGTGCCTTATAGTGAGATCTTCCCCTACCCCTGCTGCTCCCGCCCTCACACCCCCTCCCTACCCCTGTCCCCCTTCTCCCCCGCCCCCTCTCCCCCTCATCCTCCCCTTCCCTGTGACTCGCCTACTCTGTGTCCTTCGTCATTCCAAATTAAGTTAATAATGGATATTTTGTCTGCTGGTAATAGGAGAGGGGAAGGGAGAGACTGAGGAGAGCAGGAAAGTCTCTCCTTCTTTTGGAGATAAATAGATAGATAGATAGGTAGATAGACAGACAGACAGACAGACAGACAGACAGTACATACATACATACAGATAAACGGAGAGAGAGAGAGAGAGAGAGAGAGAGAGAGAGGAAAGTAGAAAAATCTCTCCTCTCTTCTTTCTATACCTGTCTGCTGCTTCTCTGCAACTAGACCATCTGCTGTCTTCTCTGCAACATGCCTTTCGCTTTGCTGTTACTTCCCTGTTGCATAATACTTGTTCCCTGTCTCCCTCTTCCTGCTTCTGCTATGTCCCTGCTGCTTACCTGTCCTCCTGCTGTTCCCACTGCTATGTTCCTGGTGGATGCGTGTCCTCCTGCTCTTCCCACTGCTGTCTGTGTATTTCCCTACTGTAACCATTTTCCCCTCTTGCTGCTTCTGCTATGTCCCTGTTGCATGCGTGTTCTTCTGCTGTCCTCCCTGCTTTTTGTGCATTCCCCTGCTGGAACCATTTTCCTGCTACAAATTACTCACATCACAGTCTCTCCTTCTCGCCTTTGCTATCTCCTTGCTGTATGTAATTTCCCAAGCTATAGTTTTTCCTTTTAAGTTTACATATTCCCTTTTTTTCTGTTTACATATTACTTTTTTCCCCTGCCTTTGTTTCCCTGCTTCTGCTTCTCCCTGCTGCTTGTGTCCTGCTTCTGCTGTCTCCCTGCTTCCTCTGTTGTCCCTCTCTTCCTGCTTCTGCTTCTTTCTCCTCCTCCTCCTCCTCCTCCTCCTCCTCCTCCATCTCTTCCCGCTTCTCTTGCTCTCCCTCTCCTCTTGCTTCTGCTTCTCCCTGCTGCCTGCGTGTCCCCTTATCGCTGGCTCACCTGCTGCTCTGATCACTGCAGCGGAAAATCAGGCACATTGCTCTCTCGGCACGGCTCACCAAAAAAAAAAAAAATAAGAAAAAAAAAAATTAAAGCAAGCCACCCTCCTGATTTTTTCTCCTTTCCCATTTTCTTTCCAAATTTTCTTTCTCATTTCTTTCCCATTTTCTTTCCCATTTTCTTTCACCATTTTCTTTTCCTTTTTTCTTTCATGGTGAACCTCTTCTGTACGATGTTTTTTCTTGTTTTATTTTATTATTTACTTTTTGCCCTCGGACGTGTTTTTTCTGACCTGCTTAAGAGATTACAAACATTATTATTATTATTATTATTATTATTATTGTTATTTTTGGTATGATAGTCTTTTTTTTTTTTTTAGCAAGAACTGTTAGAAAAGACTAAATGTTTATGGAGAGAGAGAGAGAGAGAGAGAGAGACTATAACTGTCTCTTAGGTCAATACTTCTCTCTCTCTCTCTCTCTCTCTCTCTCTCCCTCCCTCCCTCCCTCCCTCCCTCCCTCCCTCCCTCCCACGTACCAGACACAGGCACGGAAAACAATGTGATATATATTTTTTCCTTTCATTATTGTGTTGCGAGATTGTGAACAAAAATTACTGACGTTGTTATTGAAAGTGAATAACCCGATTTTCTTCCCCGCTTCAGATGTTATTCATATTTCTCGCACCCGGCCTTTGGTTCCTTCTTTCTTGCATTAAAAAAATATTCACTTCGATTTTTTTTCTCTCTTGGAATTATATTATGTTTTTTTTTTTTTCTTCTGGCATTATGAGTACATGATATTGAATTGTTGTGGGAATGATTCAGTAATTATTTTAGGTTCTTTAAGGGTATTATTATTATTATTATTATTATTATTATTATTATTATTTTTCTATTTTTGGGAGCAGGGCAGTGAAATGGCGAGGGACAGGGCGACGTGGAGGCGATTTTTTGTGTCCACCCCGTATGGGATTAAGGCTTCTGGAAGTAGATATATAGATAGATTATTATTATTATTATTATTATTATTATTGTTATGATGATGAAGATGGTGATGTTGATGTTAATTATTATTATTACCTTCGTTGGAGGAGGTAATGTATTCACCAATGTTTGTTTGTTTGTTTCTTTGTCCACACGGTATCTCCAAAAGTTTTCAGTGAATTTAAGTGAAATTTTATGCAAGAGTGGGTCATGGGCCAAGAAAGATAGGGAAAAAAGGAAAAAGGACAGAGAAGGAAGACTGGGAAAAAAGGGAAGGAAGAAAGGGAGGAAGAAAAGGAGGGAAGATGGGAAGGAGGGAATAAAGAGAGGGAGGGAAGGAATGAACTAGAGTTGTCATAAAGGAAGGACGGAAAAGGAGAGAGAGAGAGAGAGAGAGAGAGAGAGAGAGAGAGAGGAATGGAAAATAGGGAGGGAGAGAAGGAAAAAAAATGGAACGAATGAGAGTGTGTTGAAGGAAGGATGGACGGGAGAAAAAGAGGGATAAGGAAGAGAAGGAGGGAGGGACGGAAGGAGGGAGGGAAGAGAGGGAAGAAGGGGAGGAGGGAAGGAAGAGGGGGTAAAGGGGGAAGGTAGGGATGGAGGGAGGGAGGGAAGGATGGAAGGCAGGAAGGAGGGTTGGTGTGTGGGCCGTAGCTTCATAAGGCAGTAATTTGGCCAGACGGGCGGACCTCCCCTACCTTAGTCACCATCACGCACCCACCCACGTCACTACCCACGCCCACGCCCACGCCCACACTCACGCACGCCACCGCCTCGCACTCACCGACACACGCGAGCCATGACGAGATGTGTGTGTGTGTGTGTGTGTGTGTGTGTAAGAAAGAGCAAAAACCTGAAATTATAATGAGTTTGTCCCTTCTAAGTCATCATCATCATCATCATCATCATCATCATCGTCGTCGTCATCATTATCATCGTCATCATCATCATCATCATCATCACCCAGACTCTGTTCCCACTTAAGGATGGGGTGAGGTAAGCTTCTTTTAGGTAAAGTAAAAAAAAAAAAATAGAGAAAAAGAAAGACAGAAAAAGAAAAAAAAGAAAAAATCAAGATCCCTTCGATTCGAGATGCCAGGGCTTATTATAGCTACAGGTATTTAAATTATGGAGGTCATAAGCAAAAGGAAAGACAGAATAAGGAAAGGACGTGAGTGCAAATAAACTTCCATTAAAAGATCAAGAACTGGGAAAGGTAAAAGGCAGCACGGGGTCGGTTTAGCACAAGGAGTCTTTGAGATATAATTTTCTCAGTTTCTAGATGGACGTTGTTGGAGAGGTCACAGTTATTTTCTTTTATGTTATTGCTTGAAATTCCAAAGATGCCACAAGGGAAGGTTAAAGAAATCACTGGGTTGGTTTTGCACAAGGAATCTTTGCGATATTATTTTCTCAGTCTCTAGGTGGACGTTGCTGGGGAGGTCACTTGTATATTTTTTTAATGTTATTGCTTGAAATTCCTCAGATGCCAGACTCACATCCTTCACGGAGTTCTGGTTCTCTGACGTCACCCCTCCCCCTCTCCGTTCTCTCTCTCTTCCCAACACTCTGTGCCCTGCCCCATCCTTCTCACTAATTTCCCCCCACTGTCCCCTTCCCTTCACTGCCTTACCCTCACTACCCCCTCCCTCTCCCTGATCTCACCCCACTGCCCCCTCCCTCTCTCACTGACCTTCCATCACTACCCCCTCCCTCACCCTGATCCCCCTCCACTGCCCCCATCCCCTCACTGACCAACCCCCACTATCCCTCCCTTTCCCTGATCTCACTCCACTCCCCCCTTCCTGTCACTGACCTACCCCCACGACCCCCTCCCTCTCCCTGATCTCACCCCACTGCCCTCTCCCTCTCCCTGATCTCACCCCACTACTCTCTCCCTCTCACTGACCTCCCCCTCCCCCACGCACTACCTCCTTGCCTTCATGATCTCACCCTACTGCCCCCTCCTCCTTGCCCATCTCTCCACGCTAAGATATTGTACAGTACTTAAGGTTAAACTTTTGTACACTCCTTGAAACTGTACATTATTCTCGTAAACTAATACAAGGTAGACTGAAGTAGAGTTCTTTCGTATATTAATCCTTTTGAGATGATGGTCTGCATAGAACTTGTGTTAAAATTCTTAAATAAAAAAGTAATCTCAGTTGACCCTAAATCTCTCACTTTACTAGAACACTTACACACTCAACCTCCAACACTCACTTTTTTTTTTTTAATTGTCCCTTTTTCTGTAGATTTTACATTTTAACTTTTTTCTTTCCTCCATACTCATTCCTCATCCCATATTCTCCTCCATTTTCCCCTTACACATTCATTCCTCATCCACGTCTCTTCTCTATATCCCCTCTTACTCTTTCTATCTTTCATATCTCGCCTCCATTCATCTTTGTTATCATCTCTCAGAACCGTCTAGAACAAATCACCACCTTTCTTTCCCCCTCCACACCTCCCCCTATCCCCTCTCTACCTTACACATTCCTTTTCTTGCTCCTCTGCTATCATCACGTCTCACAGTCCTCTACTCCCCTTCCGCATCCCCGTTTCCTCTCCATACTTCTCCAGTTCTATCTCTACATTACATATCTCATCCCCATCGTTCACTGCCGTCGTTGCTTTTCTCATCCACTTGCACTTCATCTTCATCTCCATTTTTCCTCCCCATACTGCCTCCTATTATCTGTCTGTCTTCCACATTCCTTCTTCGTCCCTCTCTGCTGTCATGACCTCTCCGTTTTTTCTGTCCACACCCCCTTCTGTTCCTTGTCTGCCTTGTACCTCCTTTTTCATCTCACTCTACCTTATATACACACCTTTTCCCTCACCACACTCCCCCCTGCTCCCTCTTTGCCTTGTACTTCTCTTGTTCATCTCTGTCCTTGCCTCTCCCACACACCATTTTTCTCTCAACTTCCCCTTCTCTCCCCTCTTTGTCTTATATCCCTTTCTTCATCTCTCTCTCTCTGCTATCATTATCCCACAACCCTCTACTTTCCATCCTACCCCGTCCCTGACCCTTCATCGTCCCTTAATCTTGCAACTCATACTGTTCCACACACCTTAAGTCACCCTCTGACTTTCCCCCCCACGCCCCCCACGCCTACCCTCACCAGCTTGCCCTTCGCCTACGCCTACTGAGGGCACCACACGCCGCCCTTAGCCCCTTTACTACGGTGAAGTCTTCTTTGTGGTTAACTCTTTACTATCTCCAGACTATTATATTCAGCAAAGGAGAGCACTTTAGCAATGGAGAGGTCAGTGAAGGTTATATGTGACCTCTCCACCTCCAGCAGTCTCTTCCCAGCTGTACAAAATAGCCTGGAGATAAAAAAGAAATTTAGTTAAAAGCATTCAGAGAGTGCATTCCCCCACCATCTCAGTAAAATTTATGATTTACTGCTGTGATTCCTCTTTCGAACCGGACGGATACTTTTGCAGTCTCACATAATCACGAGTAATGAATTCTAAGGTCTTAGTCTGCCCCGTAACAGTTTCAGAGAGCGCATACCTCCGTCAGCGCCGATAAAATTTATGAATTATCTCTGCATCCTCACCCGGATCCTCATCAAAATCTGATCAGCTGTTCCTTGACCTGCAGCCCACCCTTCCACCAGATTTCTTTGAAATCCAGTAACAGCTTTTTGAGATCTCTAACACAGACAGACATACCGACACGAATGAATAGGTAACCTCCGTCCAACATTGTTCGCGGAGGTAATAAATATGAAGTCCCAGGTTAAAGGAAGTAAAATTTACTCAACACTTCCCCTCCAAGTATGGCGTTTAGTGGTTGTCGTGGGATGGTTGACATGTTAGAATGGTGAATATATAACAAGCACACATCCTGGCTGGCTGTCACAAGGTCCCTGACACCTACGATACGTCCATACAAGTCACATCCTTATTATCTGGTGTGCTTGGAACTCCTACCCACAGAATTTTGCAGTGTTGATAGTTGGTATACCGCCCTTCGCCTGTGGGCTTATAGATCCTACCTTGAGTGCCCCTTTCCTTGTCAAATAATTCTAAATGGCATATATATTTGAGGATAGGTGTAATAATAGTAGCAGCAGCAGTAGTAGTAGTAGTAGTAGTTGTTGTTGTTGTTGTTGTTGTAGCAGTTACGGTGTTAAGCACTTACCGGTAAGTATCAATGGATTTGTTATAGCAGTGTGTAAATGTCAACACAGTATTTTGACTTTAACAACCGATGTTATGTTTCAGTGTGATGGATGTGCATATTGTGTGGCAACTGGTTTCATAAGTCTTAGTCTTATCTCATGAATTAAATCTGGTGAAGTAGCATATTCTACACTGATTTTCGCCAGCCTTAAATGTACCTCCTGGACACTTTCCTGGTACCTGTAGAGTTCGAGAACTCTTATTTTGAGAACCGCTGCCTTACTGACTGTAATCCCCTCCTGTATTACACTCCCTCCATCTTCCCCTGCAGTCAGTAACCACGTCGTTTGTTCTCCCCCCCCCCTCCTCTATACACCTCCCTTTCCCCCCCTCCCTCTGCCGTCCCTCTGCCCCTGCGGCCAGTAACCCCCTACTCCTCCCTTGGCAGATGCCTCCGCCTGCGCAGATGCAGATGCCCATGGGCACCGTGGGGGAGGCCAGCGACCCGGAGTTCTCAGACGACGAAAATGCACCTCTCAACCAAGACATCTACGGCGGCAGGTAATGTGCACCTGTGTAGTAATTACTCTGAACACAACACTGATTGCTGAAATTAGTGCAGGTGGTGTTATTACTGTTGATTGTCTCAGTGTTTGTCGTCTTGGTGTTGTGGTGTTGCTCTAGTATTACAGGCTTGAGTTTCATTCCCGAGTTGTATGACTGATATTAGTTTTATGATTATTATTTTGCGCTCTGGATATGCGGTTAGTTATTATTACGATTAAGCTTTTTTTTTTTTTTTTTTTTTTTTTGAGGCAAGCATATCACCAGTATGTGATAAAACGGCTAAAATATACTTGCACATGTAAGAGTAAATACTGAGAGAACGTAGCACCACGTATGGATCATTTTTGTAACTCATGGACTGTACAGTATAGGGTGGCTACAAACAAATAAATAAAATCACTAAACAGAATCGCCTAAATTGTAGCCTAAGTAGATTCCAACATTCAGCCCAGTGATTCAGTGTACAGGTAGTGAACAAAGAATAAAATGCTGCAAAAACTATACACCTTTTACTCTAACTTGGCCCAAAATTGCCATCTCTTCATCTTGAATACAGATTAGGGACAATAGATTAACACTCGAATATATTGCCAAATTAAAGAAGTGCAATGGAAAGGATGCAGAGCTGTAGCATTGTCTTTTTCTGCCAGTCATAAAGAAATGCTTTGGAAAGGATGTGGAGATGTAGCATTGTCTTTTTCTGCCAGTCATAAAGAAGTGCTATGGAAAGGATGTAGAGCCGTGGCATTGTCTTTTTCTGCTAGTCATAAAGAAGTGCTATGGAAAGGATGTAGAGCCGTGGCATTGTCTTTTTCTGCCAGTCATAAAGAAGTGCTATGGAAAGGATGTAGAGCCGTGGCATTGTCTTTTTCTGCTAGTCATAAAGAAGTGCTATGGAAAGGATGTAGAGCCGTGGCATTGTCTTTTTCTGCTAGTCATAAAGAAGTGCTATGGAAAGGATGTAGAGCCGTGGCATTGTCTTTTTCTGCTAGTCATAAAGAAGTGCTATGGAAAGGATGTAGAGCCGTGGCATTGTCTTTTTCTGCTAGTCATAAAGAAGTGCTATGGAAAGGATGTAGAGCCGTGGCATTGTCTTTTTCTGCCAGTCATAAAGAAGTGCTATGGAAAGGATGTAGAGCCGTGGCATTGTCTTTTTCTGCTAGTCATAAAGAAGTGCTATGGAAAGGATGTAGAGCCGTGGCATTGTCTTTTTCTGCTAGTCATAAAGAAGTGCTATGGAAAGGATGTAGAGCCGTGGCATTGTCTTTTTCTGCTAGTCATAAAGAAGTGCTATGGAAAGGATGTAGAGCTGTAGCATTGTCTTTTTCTGCCAGTCATAAAGAAATGCAATGGAGAGGATGTAGAGCCGTGGCATTGTCTTTTTCTGCCAGTCATAAAGAAGTGCTATGGAAAGGATGTAGAGCTGTAGCATTGTCTTTTTCTGCCACTGAGGTACGTGAAATGAACTCCAAAAAAGTGAAATTCAGGGCCAAGGTAAGGTAAAAAGGGTATATTCCAGATCACAGCATGTATATTCCAAAATTTACTCCTTAAAATGTCAAACGTCATGGTCGAACGCCCGCCAGACCTCGAATTTACTGAATATACTCCTTGCACAGTCATTTCTCTCTCGGATATAATTTCCTCGCCTATTAGGAATTCTCTCTCTCGCCACAGCCAGAACAGTGATTGCCGGTCATTGCTTTTGGGTTATTCACACTTATATATATATTTTTTGGTGTGTGTGTGTGTGTGTTCAGATTATAGCATTATTACGACTGAAATTTTCCTGGAGTTTCGTGTAAACCTACTTTAAAATTATTCAGTACCCTTGAGATGCTATATAATATGACCCGAACCAAGGATTGTGAACTACTAACACTACCAAATGAGCTCGGTTTCACTTTTTCACATCATTTTCAAAACCCATGGCACTCAGGGGCAACGAATAATTTTGGAACAAGACGGCAGTGACCTCGCGTCCTGAGGGAAAGTTAGATTTCGTTGATCTATAAAAAATAATTCGAGTCTCGTATTCCGAAGGTTTTGGTTACTGGTATGATGCAGTATTTTAGGATATTATATTCAGTAGATTGTCTTAGTCTTTTATTTAGGTGTCGGTAATTCACGCATGCCTTAAGCCAGAAATTTCCTCCACCGTTAAGAGCAGATGCTGGACGGGTTAGTAAGATAACTGACCATATTGTGTGTTGACCCCAGTGCAGGCATGAACCTCTCGCATGTACTGTTAGCTCTGATGATTTGTTGGTAAGGAAAACGAATTTTTTTTATATTCAGTCTCAGCGCAACGTTTAGCCTTTTGCATGTGCTGTTTGGGTTTATATATATATATATATATATATATATATATAGATATATATATATATATATATATATAATGTAAAGTTCTCAGCGCCTTCTTCAAGGTATTGCATGTGGTGTTAGGCATATCGTGGTGGCGATATGATGTGAGGGTGCAGCATTGCCGGGAGATAATACCAGTTTCCCTTGATGCCCTTCACCTGTAACACGATAATAAGGCGTCACACGGGATGCCAGTGGCTTCACCCCTCCATCCCTTTCTCTCCTGTCCTCACTTCCCTCCCTCCCTTTCTCTCCTGTTTCCTCATCCCTCCCTCCCATTCTTTCCAGTCTCCTGTTTCCTCCCTCCCTTTCTGTCCTGTCCCCAATTTCCTCCTATCCTCATTTTCTCTCATACTGTTTGGCAGACATATGATCAGTTCGCTTTGTAACTATAACAGATTATCGTAAGATGGACATGGACACTGCTACAGACTCATCCCATGTGTCTTGGTCTTCCTGCAAACACAAACCATGTCTCCTTATCTCCTGTTCTTCCTGCAAACACAAACCTTGTCTCTTGTTCTTCCTGCAAACACAAACCATGTCCCCTGTTCTTCCTGCAAACACAAACCACATCTCTTGTTCTTCCTGCCAACACAAGTCAGTTACCAGACGGGAAAGCATCTCAGGTATTTCGTTTTGTAGGAAAGACAAGGCAGGGAAAGTGGAAGAGTCGTCACTTATCTCTTGTTGCTCCTGCTGTAAGAAACCCTAGGAGATGGGTCATATAATATTTGTTTATGAATTTCTGCCCAGTCTCTATTCTTCTCCCTCTCCCTCTTCCTCCTTCTCTTCCTCTCCCTCTTCCTCTTTCCTCTCTTCTCCTCCCAACCCCCCACCACCGCATTGTACAAGCTGGTAGAAGTGCATAATACTTGTACCTTGTCTAGAACACTATATATTTTTGTCTTCTTATCTGTAGGTTATAATAGGGGTGTACTGACAGGGCTAGTGGCATTCCTCCGTGAAGAATGTTGATAGAGATTAAGTGCCATGCGGTGCAATGATCGGAAAAGACGCCCGCACACACACACACACACACACACACACACACACACACACACACACACACACACACACACACACACACACACACACACACACACACACACACACACACACACACACACACACACCTCCAGAGACTGTTAGAGTATTATGTTAGTCTTGGAGCTGTTGCGTAGCACATATCATCGTGAATATTTGTCATGAATAATTTGTAAATGAAGAAAAGAAATGTAATCACTTTTTCCTTCACTGTCTTTTGAAGAATACTTAATACCGCTTGATATCAGTTAAAATATTACCTGTCTTATCAGTATCTCTTACTTACTGAAACTGTGTGTTGGTAGGTTGTGAGGATACGGTTATGGCCCGACTTGGACCCTCTGTAGGTCTCATAGCAAACTCACAATTAGTCTGATGCCAAAAATAAGCTACTGAGAATTAACATTGTGAAAGAAGACACGAATTTTTATCTTTTTATCTGTATATGTCTGTGTACCTATTTTTATCTATCTATCTATCTGTCTCCTTCTGTCTCTTTTTCTATCAATCAGTCAGTCACTACCATATATACTGTATATTTACTTTGTTACAGAAAGGACCTCGTGATCTGTGTGGTCTGTGTATCTATGTAACTGTGTGTGTGTGTGTGTGTGTGTGTGTGTGTGTGTGTGTGTGTGTGTGTGTGTGTAATCTCTCTCTCTCTCCCCCCCCACACCATCATTTGAGCATAATGGTTCGTGACAAACCCTGTTATTACCTGAGGGAGAATGGCCTAGTTGCTCTCTCTCTCTCTCTCTCTCTCTCTCTCTCTCTCTCTCTCTCTCTCTCTCTGTTTTCTTCACCTTGTTTCCCCACACCTGTCTCCAGTTTTCATTCTTCTTTCCAGTCTTCTTTTCTATCTCTTCACAGCCCTCTCCACTCCTCCCCTTCCCCTCCACTCTGCCGTCTTCCTATTCTTCCCTCTTTCTTTCCTTCCTTTCCTTCCTCCTTTCTCTTTATTTTTATCTTTTTCTACATCTTTCTTTCCTGTCAATCCTCTCATTCCTCTTTTCTGCCTTCCTTCCATTCATCTGTCCCTCGTTCCATCCTTCTTTCCCCCTCATGTAACCTTCCTTCCCTTCCTTTCCCCTTCTTCTTTTCTTCTTTCCCTCCTAGTTTTTCTTCGTTCCCTTTTTCTCTCCTTTCCTTCCTCCCTGCTTCTAGCCTTCCATCCTTCCTTCCTTCTTCCCTCCTATCCATCCTCCCTCCTTCCATGCTTCCTTCCTTCTCCTTCCCTTTCTTCCTCTCTGCATCCCTCTTGTGGTGAATATGAGAAAGTACCGGACCACACACACACACACACACACACACACACACACACACACACACACACACACACACACACACACACACACACACACACACACACACACACACACACACACACACACACACACACACACACACACACACACACACACACACACACAGCAAAGGTTTCTTCCTTGCCTCTCATATCTACGAACTCTCTGCCGCACACCTTCAAACCCCGTGTACAGGTGTAATAGACTAAGACTGCCCAGAGTGTTATCGTAGTGTGGATGCAGTTATCGTGTAAATTATGGTGAAATCGATACACATAGTCTAATAATGTAAAGAGACATGTAAGGAAATTTTCTAGTATTGGTACTGATAATCGTATATATGAATTACCCAGAAATTATCTAGTATCGGTGTAGATAAATGTATGATTAAATGTTCAGAAATTGTCTAGTATCGGTGTAAATAATCGTATAATGAATTGCTCAGAGAAACTACAGGAGGATAAGATGCAGATATACTAAGGAGTGAGCTCAGGAAAAGCCCCTGAAATAATAGCCAGTCAAGGGCACAGCTCACACGATTTGGAGCTCAGCCTTGCATAAACATGACTGCAAATAATGTGTTTACTACCATTTTCTTTTTCAACTATACTCCTTTCACACTATCCTACTGCTATTCCTCAGACTATACTGCTTTTACTCTAACTTGGCGCAAGGTTGTCGTCCTTCTGTAGCTGATTTTTGCGTAGCGCAAGTGGCAGAAAGGGACAATGCTACGGCTCTACTGTACTTCCTTTCCATAGCACTTCTTCCTGACTAGCAATAAATTTTGGTGTTAATCCATTGCCACAACTCGCATTCGTGTTGGAGAGATAGCAGTTACAGGCCAAGTTAGACAATGCTACAGCTCTACATCCTTTCCATAGCACTTCTCCTTACTAGCATTACATTCTGGTGTTAATCTAGTGCCACGAGTCCGCAGTCATGATGGATCGATGGCAATTTTAGGCCAAGTTAGAGTAAAAAGGATAGAGTATTATCAGTGGGGAGAGGATTGCACGTAGCCTAAGTGAATAATTCCGTAGTGCCACACATCTCCTTGCCTGAGATACACAGACGGAGCATTTTTATTGGATCCCTTAAAACCAGTGACTTATATTCGAGTTTTCTGGAGATTTTGTTCAATTCCGTAGAGCACCGTCGTACTGAAGGGGTCATTTTAAGCGATATCGCTCCCCTCCCTCAACTGGAAAAGTGTCTCCTGATATAAATAAAATCATCAGGGGAGTGTGTGTGTGTGTGTGTGTGTGTGTGTGTGTGTGTGTGTGTGTGTGTGTGTACAAAGAAGAAGGAACCAAAGGCCAGACGGATGTTAAAAATACGTCATCGGAGTGAAAGGGATAAATTGATTATCTAATACCTAATATATGCATAGAAGGTTTAACCCATATTTTCGTCGGGTAAGGAAGCTCCCTAACACCTCTTCCATAGCGATTTATTTTTGGATATGGCTGGTTAATACCCGTTTGTACGTTATCTGTGCCGAGTATGGCGATATTGGAAGGATTTATGTGACACAGAAGAGGACAGTACGTAAGGTGTAGTAAACATATTAAATCGCTTAGGAAAAGGTGTTAGGGAGCCTTCTCAACCTCGTGGCTGGGCTCTAAAATCCTATAGCTACTAGTCAAAAATTACAATTGAAATTTAATAAGTATGATATTATTATGTATTTTTCGTAAGAAGAAATACTTCATACAGGCAGAAAAAAAAAAATAGCATCAACAGAGAGATACCTGACACGTAAAAGAGAGAGAGAGAGAGAGAGAGAGAGAGAGAGAGAGAGAGAGAGAGAGAGAGTTATTTATTTATTTATTTATTTATCTATTTATTTTTGTACACCTTCCCTTAGCGGTGTTTGTTCCTGAGACTAAGATGACTAGTAATTTTTCTGTTGATATTCTTTTTCATGTTCTTTTCTTCCTTTCTGTTTTTTTTTTTTTTTTTTTTTTTGTGCCAGGTATGTTTGTACCGTGCAAGAAAGGTCAACAGTTAATATTTACAGACTGATATTTATCCGACTTATAACACTGAATGCATTTTGACTTAATATTGCGGTGTGTGTGTATGTGTGTGTGTGTGTGTGTGTGTGTGTGTGTGTGTGTGTGTGTGTGTTTGTGTATTGCGAAAATTATAAGAGGCCGTATAAGTCTTAGGAGAAATACACTGAGGTGGTTTGGACATGTGGAGAGAATGTAGAATGAAAAACTAAGAGGGTGTATGTAGGTGAGATGGAGGGAGGGAGAGGGAGGGAAAGACCGAGGATGAGGTGGAGGGATGGAGTTGAGAGGCATATGAGGGAGGAGGGAGTGAGTTTGGGGGAGGGTAGTAAAATGTTGGGTGACAGAGCGACTTGGAGGCGTTTTGCCTGCGGCCACCCTTTGCGGGATTAGGGCGTCGGGCTGTAGATAGATAGATAGATAAATAGATAAGCCTAGGAAGAAACTATTAGTGTCTTAAGCCCTTCACAACAATGATATCAGACTTTCCTTTATTTTTTTTTATTTTTACTACTTTCAGACGCTTTCCTTCAGCTTAGGAGAGACTTTCGAACCTGAGGGGTTAGAGACAGATTTCCTTAACCCCTTCAACCACGAGGGGTATTTTCCAAGCTGAATAAAACTTGTGGAATTAAGGAATAAATAAAATAATGACGTCACAGGGGCTAAGAATAAATAAAAAAAATAAGAAACTAAAAAAAAAATAAAGAGACCTTGAACTGATTTATTTAAGTATTGTTATAAGGATGATTGTTCTCTCTCTCTCTCTCTCTCAGACTACCACTACTTAAGTCTTCCTCAGAAAAAAACAGAAAGATACATAGGTAGATAAAGATAGATAAAAAAATAGATAAGTAGAGAGAGAGAGAGAGAGAGAGAGAGAGAGAGAATTCATATTGACAAATTATTTTTCTATGCACACTGACGTCACATCCAAAGCAAATAAATTATCTCCCTGTGTCGTGTGGTCAGGGCGAGGGACAAACACACACACACACACACACACACACACACACACACACACACACACACTTCAACAATCCTCATTCCTTTATACACTAAGAAGCCACATCCACAGCTAACCATTTCTCTGTTCCTTTCGTCCTCTGTTGACGGTCGATGGAACAGACGAAGGCGTTGCGGAAGAGATAGACACCAAGACAGAATTCATTTTTTACCATCATTATTTCTGCTTGTATTTAGGTCTCACAATAAAAAGTAATATTGTTCTCTTCCTTTTCCAATTCCAGCCTGCAGTTACTTCTCAATTTTATGACATTTATTTATTTTAACTTACTTCTAAGGCATATATATTAATTTTAACTCACTTTTAAGGCACATATATTAATTTTAACTCACTTTTAAGGCACATATATCAATTTTAACTCACTTTTAAGGCACATATATTAATTTTAACTCACTTTTAAGGCACATATATTAATTTTAACTCACTTTTAAGGCACATATATTAATTTTAACTCACTTTTAAGGCACATATATTAATTTTAACTCCCTTTGAAGGCATATATATATATAATTTTTAATGTTTCATCTTACCTCCATTACTCACATATTGTCTCTCTCTTTTTTTTTGTTTTTTTTCAGTCGGCGATCGGTGCAAGAGACGAAGGCGTGGGATGTGTTCAGAACGTTACCTCCCTCCACCAGCTCACTATCAGAGGACAGTCAGAAGTTCCTTGAGTTTACCATCAAATGTCTTAAGGTTAGTGTGTGTGTGTGTGTGTGTGTGTGTGTGTGTGTGTGTGTGTGTGTGTGTGTGTGTGTGTGTGTGTCGGAAGCTGTGTGTGTGTATGGGTGGGTGTGGATGCAGACAGTACATTTTTGTTGGAGGATGTGTGTTTGAGTGTGTGTGGGGGTATACAGTACGTATTTGTTGGTGTGTGTGTGTGTGTGTGTGTGTGTGTGTGTGTGTGTGTGTGTGTGTGTGTGTGTGTGTGTGTGTTGGGGGTATACAGTACGTATTTGTGTATGTGTGTGTATGTGTGTGTACGTGTGTGTGTGTGTGTGTGTGTGTGTGTGTGTGTGTGTGTGTGTGTGTGTGTGTGTGTTGTTGTTGTTGTTGCTCTGACTTTCTTTTTACCTATAAACTCCTTCTTTCTCTACAGCCTTTGATACGTTTCTCTTATTTACCATTTCCTCCTTTGGTTTTTCTCCCTTTCTGTTTCACCCATAGTTTCTAGCCTGTTAGTTTTATATATATTGCTGAGTAACATAGCGTCAGCACCTCCACACAACCCAGACACTCAGTATAATCTTCCTGACTCGACACGTCCGCCCTTGCTGACTACTCACTCGTGTCAGCCTCTCACGTATGAAGATCTGACCGTCCGTGGCAGCTCTCAGTACAGACCACGTCGTGAGAAATGGGCCAAAAGTTCACCAGTTCCTGAGAGTTAATGGAATTGGGATGTGTGAATGGATTTGAAGGTTGGGAGGTAGACACTGAAGTAGACAGGTAGCTAGAGTGATAGATATTCATAGGTAGATAAATATATAGACAGACATAGATTCGTAGATATATACATAAGTGGATAAACAGACAGACGGACAGCTAGACCTTCAGAGATAGATAATACGTAAAGACAGACAGATAAATTGATAGGCAGATAGATAAAGGGAGGTGGTGGTAAGAGGTTAATGTGTGGAGGTGAGGAGCTCTTGTTCGAAAAGACACGATATCAGTCCCTAATTGGAGCAGGAAATAATTGTAAGGTCTGAATGTCATTAAAACATGTCTATCCATTTCCACATAAAATTAAAGAAAGCAAAGACAGTCAATTTTCCAGGTGATTCCCATAACACACACACACACACACACACACACACACACACAAGAAGCTAGTATTTTTATAGAGCCACCTAAAATCCATATTCTATCCCCACCCCCCCCAAAAAAAAAAAAAAATTCAAGGAAAACAAAGACACGATCAAGTTCTCAGACGCACGGAGAGAGACCCCGAAAAAACGTAATTGTAAATATAACCTCCTTCCATCGCCCCCCAGGACATCGGGGTGAAGGAGGGGTGTTATTTTCGTCATTTTAGGAGGGGGGAGGGGGAAGGAGGGGGGAGGAAGTGGTTGGGGGAGGGGGGGAAAGAGGGGTAGGGGGAGGGAGTGGATGAGTGGAGAGGGGGAAGGGGATGCTGTAATGGGAGGAGAAGGGGTGACATCGAGACCTGATAATTTGGCTTCCTTTCCCCTCCCCTCCTCTCCCTTCTCTTTTTCCCCTAACCAGATACCCCCTTTCCCCCCTCTCTTTTCCCCTCCCTCACCCCTTTTCCTGTACAGCATCATCTCTGTTCTCCCCTTTCCTCTTGCCATTTTTGCCACCCCTTCCCTGTCCTCTCACTATCCCCTTTCTACCACCTCTTTCCTGCGTTCCCTGTACTATCCCTTCCCTATCCTTTCCCCTGCCCTGCCCTGCCCTGCCCTCCCCTCCCCTCCCCTCACCTCCCTTTTAATACAGCCCTCATTTCCCCTTTGTCTTTTATTACCACCCTCCCCTCTCATGTGGCCAGTCTTCCTTCTGTCCATATTGCTAACCCATTCCACTCAACCCTCCTCTCCCTCTCTTGCCCCTTTCACCCTTCCTTCCCCTTCCGTCCCCTCTCTCATATCCTTATCAGTCCCCTCGTTTCCTCCCCTTCCCTCCCCTCACTCAGATATTCCAGCTCTCCCCTCACCCTATCATTTCTCCTCCCCTCCCATCTCCTCTCTTCTTCTCTCCTGTCCTATTTTCTCTTCACATCTCTTCTCTTCTCACCTCATCTCATCTCATTTCATTTCCCCTCCCCTCCCCTCCCCTCCCCTCCCCTCCCCTTCCTCACATCTTACCGACCCCCCCTCCCCCATTATTAGGCCATTCCCGCCATGCCCATCTGTATCACTTCTCCCCGGGGCCACACACACACACACACACACACACACACACACACACACACACACACACACACACACACACACACACACACACACACACACACACACACACACACACACACACACACACACACGAGCCATACCTTGGAGATAATTAAAATATGATTGGAATCCAGTGTTTGTGTGTGTGTGTGTGTGTGTGTGTGCGTGTATTAAGATCTTTATTCGTATATATATGTGTGTAAAGAAACTGATATATATTACTCCATACTATGTGTATTAAATATTACCTCCTTCCCCTCACCTTCACCTCCCCCACCAGGTGTTTACTTACCTGCTCACCTTCGGGGTTGTGCTTGCCTCCGGGGTCATCACCAAGGGCCTCGTACTCCTGATGACCTCCCAGCTTAAGAGTTCCAAGAGGCTACCCATATGCTCAAAACGACTTGGACAGCTTTGTGAGTACCAGCCTCTCTCATAAACACAGGCCCCTCTTCTCATCTCCGTAACACGTCTTCCTAAGCGATTTGTTTTGTTTATTGCACCGTAGTGTCGTCTGTTTATTGCACCTCTGTTTATTGCATCTTACTGTTCTCTTCCGCGTTTATACAGATCATTCTAATACTGCATCACTTTGCATACATATTGTCTATCTATATATAGTCAGATACCCTAATCCCGTAAGCGGTGGCCACAGACAAAACGCCTCCATGTCGTCCTGTCCTCTGTCATAACGCTACTCTCCCCCCAACTCACACACCCTTTTCTCATATACTTCTCCATTTCGTACATACTGTTCAGTAGGAAATTAATCAGCTATATCTAAAAATAAATCGCAGCGGATGAGGTGTTAGGAAGCTTCCTTTCCCGACGAGAATTTGGACCAGAGACTCAAATATTTTCCCAAAGCTTGACGAATAAATAAGGGAATAATCAAACCATCTGAAACACACACTGGTAGAGAGTTTTTTTTTCACTGTGTTTCGTCAGTTGTAAAATTTCTTCAGACGGAATTGGGAAGATAATTGTGTCTTTTATTGTACAGCCGTGAGCAAAAAGTTGGCCCACTATCCTCTGGCGTCATGGCTTCCTGCCTTCCATAACTCTCACTCCTCCCTAGATGGCAGAGAGTATCCTTCCTTCAAATAGTCTTTTATTGTGTGATTTTTATTGCTATCACATAAAAATAATTCATGTAACACCATCTTTCGCCGCAATAAAAGCGTCATCAAACTTTTGCTTATGGCTGTACACAGGGGAAGTCACTGATATTGTCTTACTCAACATGTGTCTCTTTATGAAGGATTTTAACCCCCTCAGGCCGTGAATGTTTATGTTATTCATGTTGCTGCCAGACATTTTTTTTAAGAGTGCCTGTAGTCTGGAGTATGTATAATTATTTGTATTTCCATTCTTTATTGATCCTCTGAGAAAAAAGGAAAAGTTTATAAAGGCTATATTTAACACTTCTAGTTTGGAAAGAGCTTCAGTTGAAAAATATATTAATGAAATTTTTTGAAGATTTTACCCCACTACTTGAAGCTGTTATAACTGCATATCGCATCCTCCTCCACAACATCTCGTAGAAATCACCATCGCCAAATCTTACTAATATTACCCCAAGTATTACGGTGAGGGAGACTGAGGATGGGGTAAGGGGATGAGGTGAGTGAGGAAGAGTGTGGGTGAAAAGCACAGCTCACCGTTACTACCACAACCACAGAAAAAAAAGAAAAAAAGAAAAGAAAAAGTGTCAACAATCACAGCTGTATTGTCCTCAGCTTTGCTTTCGTAATGTCAGGTTAAGGAGCAAAACCAGAATCTTTTGCAAATAAAAAATGAAAGAAAAAAAGACGAGAAAAAAAAAGATAAAAAGCATTCTGTAAGGCAAAACCTGTGACTTCCACTGTTTTTGTACCGTATTTTGTTCAAGTTCTCTGTTCTGTACTTTGTTTTTGTATTATTATTATTATTAGTTTTCCCTGTGCAGCATTTATCCTTATGTACAGGTGCTGACCAATATCGTTCCCCTTTCAAGCCAAACCATTTTGAAATTTACACACATTTTTCTGAAACTGTGGTAGGTTCCTTCGCTAGATTTAAAAAGCCACTGCTCTCTGTCTCTCCAACTATCGTAAATTAATCAGTATTCAGGTCTGCCACCGTACCTGCTGTGTGAAGGTAAGGCTGACTTTGTTTATACTCTCACTTTCGCTCTGTGTGTCTGGAATTCATCTTCTATATATTATCTTTCGGATCAGTGACCTCATTTCCAGAGCTTTTTAGTAGAATGAGTAATGATAAGCGAGGAGCATCAAGTTAGCTATAAATTTACGAGTTATGAGATCAGGAAATGTCATAGGTTCGATTTTATTCCAGGAAAATGGACTAACCCTGTTGTGTTTCACCACCCATACTATAAAAAAAAAAAAAAAAAAACTTAATACGGAAAGTCCTTGAGACCTCCGTGGTGAGACACAGACGGACACACGGAACAATGCGAACAAAAAACGTAAGAATAGATTAATGTTGATTCAGACTTTTCCAGATGAAAGTCAGTGATAGATTGATATATAAAATTGAGAGCGTGACATAAAAATAAAGAAATAATCGAACCTATGCAGTGTAAAGCAGTAAGGAGAAAAAAGAAAAAAGAGGAAGTTAAGGAAATAGGAAAACAAGGAAAATTAATGACACAGATAAATGGACTCAGGGAAAAAGAAACAAAGGGAAGGAAAGCGGGAAGGAAGGACGAAAGAAGGAAAAAGATTAGTAGATGAGATACTTGAAAGAAAAGGAAATTGTTGTTTAAATTTCCTTCTTTGTCTGCTCCTCGCCTCAGTAAGTAAAACCCAGATAAGAGGCCAGTGGTTCTCAAGGTTTGGGTTGTCTTCAGAAGCGGGGTGAGGGGGTGAGGCCAGGGATGTGTGACGCTGGGGTGAGTGAGGAGGAGTGTGGCCAAACTCTCACCCCACTCCTTTCTACCCCCCTGCCCCCCAACTCCGTCACTCCCCTCCCCGCTGCTCCAACTCTCTCACTCCCCTCTCCTCCAACTCCATCACTCCCCCTTCCAACTTCATCACCCCCCCCCCTCCAACTCGTCACTCCCGCCCCTTCCCAAAATTCGTCACTCCCCCCCCCCGCCTCCTGCTCCGCCACTCCCCCCACTCCAACTCCATCACCTCCACAACCCCACCTCCTGTTCTCGAAAATGCTCCTATGTTATTATCTCTCTCTCCTCCTCGCCTTCCACTCCCCTTACCATGAATTCTTCCTTCCTCTTTCTTGCACTTTCTTCCTCCTAAAAATCATCTCTTCTTTCTCATGCACGCCTCTTCCTCTCCGTCCATCTCCCTCCCCCCCTCTCTTCTTCCTAAATTGTCCCCAAGTTGTGATATGTTCCTTCCTCCTCTTACTCTTCTTAGCTCTTCCTTTATCCTCTTTTCTCTCTCTCTCTCTCTCTCTCTCGAATCGTCCTTTCTCTCCCGCCCTAGATCATCGTTTTCCCACAATCCCACGACCACACTTCCTCTTCCCTAAAATTGCCCCCAAATTCTTGTCTCCTACTTCCCCCCCATGCCTCTTCTTCCTCCATCATGTATCTTCTTCCTCCCTCATTGACACCTCCGAACTCTTCCCTCTTCCTTCCTCTCCTCCGGTCCTTTCTTCCTCCCTTTGTTCATCTTCTTTTGTTCTCTCTTCCTCCCTTTCTCAGTTCCATCATCCTCTCTCCCTCCTTTATACATTTTCTTCCCTGTTTGTTCTGTGTTCCTCCCTTTCTTCTGTTCCTTCTTCCTCCGTTTCTTTATCTTCCTTGCTTTTCCTCTCCCTTTCACCACTCCCACACCCACATCTCCCTTTCTTAAAATTGCTGTCATACTGTTGTGTCTTTCTCTTATTTCTACTTTTTTTTTTCATTCCTTTTTCATGCCTCTTCTTCCTCGTAAAATATTTTCTTTTTCTTCCTCCCTTACTTTTCTTACCCCTTTTTTCCCTCACCCTGCTACTCTTTCCCTAGTCACATCTCTAGCTGTATTATTAATTATTATTATTATTATTATTATTATTATTATTTTTATTATTACTACTACTACTACTACTACTGCTACTACTACTACCACTACTATTACTACTACTACTGCTACTACTACTACTAATAATAATAACAACAATAATAATAATAATACTGATATTATAATATTGAGCTCAGTTCACGTAGTCACAAAAGGTCAGTCCATGTCTCTCTATCCATGACTCCTCCTCCTCCTCCTCCTCCTCCTCCAGCCTTCACGGTCGCTTATCCTCCAGCGCCAAACCATCCAATATATTATTCCATGTCTCCCACCCCACCCCTTTGTTTGGTTCAGTCCCCCCTCTTACCCACACTCTTATTTTCTTCCATGTCCTTTCTCTGGCTTCTTGGCCCCCCCCCCACACACACACATTAACGTCTTCCTTTCTCACATTTACTGCTGTCTAATCTCAGTCTCATCAGTTCTCCATTCTTCATTCCTCCATCCTCCCATCCTTTGTACTCTCATCTTCCCCTCCCCTGCTGCTTCTCACACTCAAGTACTCTCTTCCTCTCAGCACATACCATTCCTGATCTCACTGCTACTTTTCCCCCCTTCCCCTCCACTCCCCACTCACACACACCTCTTCCCCTCCTCTGTACCCTCTCACATTTATTCCACTCGTATCCTTTCCCTCCTCCTTCCCATTCCTCTTCATTCCTTTCCCATTTCCTACTCCTCCTTTCCCCTTCGCAGCCCATCCCACTTACATCCCACTCTTCCCCATTCCCTCCCACTCACAGGACATACCAGCCCATGCCCTCTCTGCCCACTCCCACTTCTCTCCCACATATATCCACACTCCTTGCCTCTCCATTCCATTCTCATCCTCCCTTCAGTCATTTTGCTTTTCCTTTATTCACACTTGGAGCTTCTATTTTTAACCTAATTGCTTTACTTCTTTACTCGAGCAGATAAAAGTTCTCCTCCTGTTATATATTGTCTATGTACCGATATCTCCTTACTACTTAGATCAAATGCCTTCTCTCTGTTTACGGAAGAATTAGTATTGTTATTCTTTCTGTCATCATATATTACTGAGCCAAGGACAGTCATAGTCTCAGGTACATTATTCTTGCTATCGACAATCTGTTTTACTTAAGGTAGTTGGTTTTGATTACCTTAAGTGGCGTCTAGTAGTCTAATGGTTAACTAGTTCCCTCTCCTCACTCCATTTCCATCTGAATCCGCCATCTCGCTTTACACACACACACACACACACACACACACACACACACACACACACACACACACACACACACACACACACACACACACACACACACACACACACACACACACACACACAGGACCCTCACTTCCCACTCCTTGTTCTCTGGTATGCTTTTGCCCTCCTCCTTTCTCCTACTAACTTCCCTCACTTATCCCTCCCCCTACCCCTCTCACACTCCACTCCTTCCTCCCCCTTTCCTTCCTCACCTCCTCCTTCCTCCCTCCCTCCTTCCCCTACCCCCTCCTTCCTCCCCCACCCGTTTGAGCGATCTTGTATCCCCCGAAGCGAGGAAGTGTAAGGACAAGCAGCGACCTTCACCGTCCCGCCCGCTGCTCCTCCACATTCCGTGTCCTTCGCGGCATTGTCACGGCGCGATCACCGACACCACCGCCACCACCACCCGCCGTATCCATGAACTTTCTTGAGCTTAAGTTTCGGTATGTAAAAATGGAAAAACAAAGCCTGAGAACCACAAAAATTTCCCCTGCAGAATAGAGTTGAACAAAGAGAGAGAGAGAGAGAGAGAGAGAGAGAGAGAGAGAAAGAAAGAGAGAGAGAGAGAGAGAGAGAGAGAGAGCCATCGTCAGGATCCGGTCATTTTGAGATACCTTGACAGGGGCCCGTATTCTCGTACGGTAAGGAGACTCCCAAACACCTCTTCCTTAGCGATTTATGTTTGGATATAGATGGTTAATATCCTTTCGCACGTTATTTATGGAGAGAATGGCGATACTAGATGGATTTGTGTAACTCAGAGTAGGACAGTAAAGTGTAAAAGGCAAAATAAATCACTTTGGAAAAGGTGTTAGGGAGCTTCCTTAACTGCTTAAAAGAGGGGGCTAGGAAGGCAAATTGAGGAAGACACAGACTTAATCAGTTTCGTAAATGATAGAGATGAAGAACAGTCTGCAGGTTGTAAATGAGTGCCTGTTATACCTTCACTTTCACTCATACACATGCCAAACACTTCACAACCAAACTACAGTGAATAATCCAGTGAAAACTTACGGCTAAGCAATATTACTTCTGATATAATTCACTACTGTGGAGACATGGTTATTGGAGAAATTACTAAACATCTTTATCCCTGTGTGGTCAACTTTCAGCTAATTTTAATTTCTTCTAAATATAATCCCTGAGGTTAACAAAGATAAAATTAAGAAAACAAGACGATATCCCGGGGCTAAGGAAGTTAAGAACCTTTTTATTATTATTATTATTATTATTTTTTTTACTTCCTGCGAACTCACCAACTCCCTCCTTCCCCTGCATGCGGCCATGCACGGCTGGTCTTCACGGGGATTTTAATGGGGAGGGGCGGGCGCATCACTCGGAAGGGGCGGTTTGTCCAGGAATCTTCATGTGGGTGTCGGGGGAGCTGAGGCGGAACGTAAGGAAGGGATGGGAAGACTCAAGGACGCGTCATTCACCACTCCAGGAGGGGTGGGTGGGTGGGGCGTGTTGCATCTTCAGCTGAGGGTGTAAAAGACAAAGGGAATAGGGACGCGAGGTTGTTGTAACAGGCGGATATGAGGTTTTAAGTATTGAGCTTCAGAGGCGGATGTTTGGTTAGAGAAACAACTCCTGAGGTTTGGGTAGGTGGATGGATGGGTGGGTGAGTGGATGGGTGGGTTTGTGGATGAGTGGGTGAGTGGATGGGAGTGTGTGTCGATGGGTGGGTGGGAGGGTGGGTGAGTGGATGGGAGTGTGTGTCGATGGGTGGGATTTTCTATTTTCACGGGATGAGGGAAATTAGTAGGGAAATATTGGAGGAGGATGTAAAATAAGAGACGAGAGTGAAGCCTAAGACCCGTATGGTCGGTTAAGGAAGCCCCCTAACACCTATTCCTAAGCGATTTATTTTACATATTACGCTTTGCCGTTCTCTTCTGTCTTA
>NC_137005.1:6445311-6497811 GCF_032717465.1 Coenobita brevimanus | reverse complement strand
CTCTTTTATTCCCTCCCTCCCTCTAACCTCCCACCCTCACTTGTTCCCCCCTCCACTTTCCCCACTAATACCTCCCTCTCTCCCCATGCTCCTCTGTTTCTTCTCCAGCCATCGTTCCCTCTCCCTGTGTTCTCTCCCTCTCTCCCTTTGCTACACTTCATTTACCTCCCTCACCTTTTTGCCTCCTTCCTTTTCCCCCTCGTGTTCTCTCCATCTCTTCCCAACCCCTCCTTATTTACCTCCTTCTCCAGCCTCCCTTCCTTCCCCCTCCCCCTTTCTCTCCCTTTGTTCCTCCCACTTTACCGCCTTACTTAACCCTCTCCGTCCCCTCTTCCCCCCCTCCCTACCTCCATCATCCCTTTCCTTCCCCTTTGTTCTCCCACCTTGCTCCGCCCTCTTTACCTCACTCACCTCTCCCCTTTACCTCACTCACCCCACCCCCTTTTTCCCCTCTGTTCATAGCCTGTCTCTCTCTTACTCCACCATCTTTACCTCTCTCCACTCTTCTCTCCCTTACTCCTCCATATTTTTCCTCCCTCCCTGCCTCACCCATCCCTCCTCCCTCCGTCTCTCTTCCCCTCATCCTTATACTTTCTCCCTCATCCCCATACTCTATCCCTCATCCCTATACTCCCTCCCTCCATCCCTCTGTCTCGCTCTGCTAACTTTGTGCATCGCCGTGTAAACCCGTGTTAAGTAATGGGTAACAAATACTATCATCCCGTGGCTAGATCGCGTGGCAGCCTCAGCTCACTCATTAAAATCAACACCAACTATTTATTTGCTTGGAACATACATTACATACCACACTGCACACTGTTTTATTTACGTTAGTGATACAGAATGAAGGGTTTGTTTGGTTCAGTGGCTGGATATTGGGCGATGCCGTTACTGAGTCTGTATGTTCGTAATTAGAAAGTCGACGAATGCATAAATAAAACTGATGTGGATTCATAAATAAAACTGATGTGGATTAGTTTAAAGCGATGTAAAATTTAAACCAGTAATCCTTTCACACATTGGGGCTTCAAACAACTGATGCGAGAGTACAGTCTTTCCATTTGGCTTGAATGTGGCTGGTTAATTTTAGCAAGATCTCTTTAGTTTGACAAGTTCGATGCAGTAAAAAATGTATATTCCACAGCCATAAGTTTATATAACGGTATATTATTGTTTAACCAGCGAAAGAAGGAGAATACAGAAAGAGGGTAGGAAAGAAAGAAAGAAAGAAGGAAGGAAGGAAGGAAGGAAAAAAAGAGAGAATGAAGGAAGGAAAGGAGTGAAAGACAAACAGAAAAATATGCTTTTGATAACTGCTCATGAGAGACAGTAATAAGCCAATAAACTTAGTCTACATGCGCAGTTGTGTTGCCTTAGCGGTGCTGGGGTAAAGTCCCTCTGAGTCAGGTGAGGGGCCCCGGGCAGAACCACTGGGTCACCCGCCTCCCCTGGTCTGGTCTGGTCTGGTCTGGTCGTCCTTGGGTGTGGGCAGATAGAGGGGCGATGGTGGTGGTCCTTTCCATGCTAGGGTGCAGGGTGACTAGGGTGTGGGACGATGGTGTGATGTGCTGTGAGGTGAAGTGAGGTAGGGGATGCTGTACACTAAGGAGGTATAGGGTGGGGAATGGTGTGTTGTGAGCTTGCGTGGGCGAGGGAGATGTGTGAAATAATATGTTGTAGGAGAAAGGTTGTACAAGAGATAAAAGAGCAGAGTTGGAACTAGAGATATGATATAAGGACAAAGATATGCTGTGCGGCAGAGGTGTTGTGTAAGGAAAGGAAAATATATAACAGAGGGAGAAGATAATGTTTAGGAGGAGTAGGTGTAAGAGAGGGATATGTGATGGAAAGAATGGAAGGGCCCTGAAAAAAGTAATAGTTTTTTTTGAAGAAGTGAGAGGTACTGGAAGTTTTTATGTAAACAGGGCGATGTAGATGAAAGCAATTGAAGATAGAGCAGAAAAAGAAGAAGTCCGTGGATTTTTGTCTTTATTCTGTAGCTTCAGTGTATTATGGATTAATAATAAGTGATGCAGAGGCGAGATGATGAAGGAAGGATGATGATGGAAAGATGGTGTTGGGAAGGTGATAACGAAATGGAGTTAGTATGATGATAGTGGAATGATTTTTGGAAACAGTGTGATGATAATGAAACGACTTTTGGAGGTAGTGTGATGATAATGGAACAACTTTTGGAGGTAGTGTGATGATGCTGGGACGACTTTTGGAGGTAGTGTGATGATACTGGGACGACTTTTGGAGGTAATATGTTGATATTTGGACGTTTTTTGGTTGTAGTGTGATGATACTGGGACGACTTTTGGAGGTAGTGTGATGATACTGGGACGACTTTTGGAGGTAGTGTGAAGATATTGGGACGACTTTTGGAGGTAGTGTGATGATACTGGGACGACTTTTGGAGGTGGTGTGATGATAATGGAACAACTTTTGGAGATTGTGTGATGATATTGGGACGACTTTTGGAGGTAGTGTGAAGATATTGGGACGACTTTTGGAGGTAGTGTGATGATACTGGGACGACTTTTGGAGGTAGTGTGATGATAATGGAACAACTTTTGGAGATTGTGTGATGATTTTGGGACGACTTTTGGAGGTATTGTGATGATACTGGGACGATTTTTGGCGGTAGTGTGATGATAATGGAACAACTTTTGGAGGTAGTGTGATGATAATGGAACAACTTTTGGAGGTAGTGTGATGATACTGGGACGACTTTCGGAGGTAGTGTGATGATATTTGGACGACTTTTGGAGGTAGTGTGATGATAATGGGACGACTTTTGGAGGTAGTGTGATGATAATGGGACGACTTTTGGAGGTAGTGTGATGATAATGGGTCGACTTATGGTGAGAAAAGGGTAGACTGAGAAGCCAAATTTATGATGAAAAGTATATGAAAAATAATGTATGATTTGAATAATAGTGAAGGAGGGTGATGCATATTTAGAAAGAAGAATAAGTGATGGAGATGTGGTGAAGGGGAGGTCTTGATGGTGTAGTGATGAGGTGGTAGTGGTGAAAGGCGTGCGTGAAGGCATAGGAGGGTGTGGTGAAACTGAGGAGGGAAATTAATGAAGAGATTATGATGGAATGGTGATGAAGGTTTATTGGAGAGGTATTGGTGGTGAACGGTGGTCGTGGTGGTGTAGGAGACTGTGGTGAAAAGGCGTTGTGATGACGAGATGGTAAAAGAGAGGTGATGACTTTGGAGGGGTGAAGTATAATGACTGATGAAATAGGAGGGTAAGAGGAAAAATGATGGTGAAAGGGAAATGGTGGTGATTGCATGGTGAAAAGGAGGTAGAGACGATGTAATGGAGATGTATTGGTGGTGAACGGTGCTAGTGGTGATGTAGCAGAGTGAAGTGCGGTGAGGTGAGGGGCAGCTTGGTGGTGATCTGGTTGTCCTTCAAGTTAAATGAGATTTTTGTCAAGGTTTCTCAGTGGGTCTCTTTGTTTGGTCTATGTCTCCTCTACCCTTCACCCCTTTCCCTTCCCTTCAGTTCTTTATCTCATACCTCCGCAAGCCTCTTTACTTTCTTTCTTTCTTCCTTCCTTCCTTCCTTCCATTTCCCTCTGTCTCCCCATCCTCCTCCCTTGTTCTTTCTTTCCTCACATCTGATCCTTTCCTCTCTATTTTCTCCAACCTGTCTTCTTAGTCTCTGTTTTATGTTCTTTCATCTGCTGTTACAGTTTCCCTAGAGAGAGAGAGAGAGAAGAAGAAGAAGAAGAAGAAGAATGTTCTCTTGTTCCTCCTCATGTAGTTCATCTATCCTTTGTTTCCTCTTCTATCTCCTCTTCTTCCTCCTCATTATATTTTCTCCAGTTCATTCTCCTTTTGTTAACTGTCCTCCTCCTCCTCCTCCTACTCCTCATCCTCATCCTCATCATCATCATCATCATCGTCATCATCATCATCATCATCATCATCATCATCATCATCATCATCTTCATCCTTCCTCTCACACATCCAGTTTTTCTCTCCCTATCTTCTTCCATCACCACCACCCTCTCTACCCACTTCCTTCTCTCGTTCTCTGCCTTAGGAACTATACAGAAAAAAAAGGATAGGAGGGGGTGGTTATGGAAAGATGATAACGGTGAGAGGGGCAGAGGCACAGTTAGCTGCGGTTAGGTCAGGGAAGGTTAGGTTAGGTGAAGCTAGGTTAGTGCAGGTTAGGTAAGGTGAGGTGGCATAGGTAGGTGGCATATTTCCCTTCTGTATTACGATCCAGTACCACCGCCATCAGCCAGGCAGCCTTAGTGGGATAGGTTAACGCTAGGCTAGACTAGGGTAGGTTAGAATAGGGCACGTAAATTTGCCTGGGAAACACATTGAACGTATTTTCAAGTTAGTTTTGAAACAATGGGGCGAGTGTCGTTCTGGGCTGACGTTCCCGGTATTGGTGCAGAACAGTAATAGGCTACAGAAGGGAAATATGCGGTGAGGTGAGGTGAGACTAGGTTAGGTTAGGTTAGGTTACAGCGGTGGGTGGGGTACTTTAGTGGTTGTGGTAGTAGGGTTGTGACTGTGGTTATGGTGTGGTTGTAATTATTGACGGTGATTGGGGTTATTATTGTTCAGTGGTATGTGGGAGTGTGTGTGTGTGTGTGTGTGTGTGTGTGTGTGTGTGTGTGTGTAGTACAACGGTAGTGTGTGCAACAATTTCCGGGGGCGAGGGGCGGGAAGGGGATCCCCAGGAGGTTATAAAGCATCCGGACGTTCTAAGGTGGCTGACCATTTACACACACACACACACACACACACACACACACACACACAGAGTGTCTTGGGAGGGGATCCGGAAATTCTAAGCTGATATAGATAAAGGGACTCACATTTTCTTTAACCTTTTAATCCTACAACATCATCATCTTAATTTATTCCTCTTCCTACCGCACGATTTTTTTTTTTATCTAGTTCGAAGTATCTCTGAGGCTGAATAAAATCGTGTAATATAACAAGAATAACTAGAAAATACATCACCAGAATGAAGAAGCCAAGACCTTGATCTAAAACAGGGATTCTCAGCCTTTCTCTTCTCTTTGCCTCTTTGTATTAGTGTCCTCAGCTGCCTATCAGTCTATCCATAGTAATTTAAAGGGGGTGAAAATATATGTTATACCCAAGAACTGACTAATATAAAGATGATAATTACCTCGTCTCTTGTGTCTTTTTCAGACGCTAGGAATTTGATCTTGTAAAACAGAAGCGACTTGTACTCGATTTGTATGTGTGCATGTTCGTGGACGAATTTTGGTTTAGCAGTTTAGTGAAAAAAAAAAAAAAATGTTGCTGGTAAATAATACGCCCGTCTATCAGCGAAGCACCAGGTTACTTGGCGCGGAACAAGCCCAGATGTACGAGTATCACTAATTGTGCGTGTACTGTACCTCTCTCTCTCTCTCTCTCTCTCTCTCTCTCTCTCTCTCTCTCACACACACACACACACACACACACACACACACACACACTCGCTGGTGCAGTGGTAACGCTCTCGCTTGCCAACTGGTGGACGGGAGTTCGCGCCTCGCTCAGGTTGCGAAAAAGTTTCACTGACGAAGTGGGTGGTTACTGTCCCCCTTGAGCAAGGGGACGGGTGTGTGCGTGTGTGGAGGTCACAGCCTTGCCCTTAGATCGGACTATATGAGCTCCCAGCTCCCTTCCGGGAGGGTAAAAGCTGACGATCACGACCATCAAGTGATCCTGACCGATCCGGTGAATTACACACACACACACACACACACACACACACACACACACACACACCTGAGTCAACGTGGGTTAAGGCTTGCTAAGGGTGGAAATTACTCTTAAATGTCAGCCTGTGAACTATCTATCTATCTATATACCTAGGCTGCTTCCCCCAAGGAAAGGAACTACGCTATTGATATGAATCTTTATTATGGCGTTGTCGAGTTGTTTTATTACAAACTTTTTATACTGTACTCTATGTATTGTACAATTATAAGGTCAGTGGTGAAGGAAGGATTGGTACTTAATGTCGCGTTGAAATTACTCGATAGTGGTAGCGGAATCGTGAGGGAAGGATTGATTTTTGATGTCGCGTTAACATTACTGCATATTTGTATAACGAAGATAGTGAAATAAGAAAAGGATAGGCCATGATATCGATAGAAATAACAGTGCCGATACTTTTGATGTAGTGGTTGTAGTGATGATGGTGGTGATGTAGGGATGCAGGTGGTGTGGTGATGATGTAGTGGGTATGGTATGGTATGGTATGGTATGGTATGGTAGTGGGTATGGTGACAGTGGGAGGTGGCTAGTGACTGCCCCACTTGCTTGCCTTGGTTAGGTCCGGCTCTCACCAAACACAGGGACACATACACACCTACGTACACACACACACACACACACACACACACACACACACATTGAGTCACATAAACACGCATATACAGTATACATGCGCAGGAAGAGAGAGAGAGAGAGAGAGAGAGAGAGAGAGAGAGAGAGAGAGAGAGAGAGGACTAAGTAGGCCTAAGAGTGCCCACTGTGGCGTGACTATGGAAAGATGTGGCAGGTGTTAAGAGGAGGGACCCTTGCTTAGGCCTAGGGATGGGGGGATGAGGAATGGGGGAGGAATTGGGGAGGAAGGATCAGAAAGGATTGTTATGGGGAGCTGAGAAATGGAAGTGAAAGGGGGATGAACATGATGAATGGGGTGGAATGGGGAAGTACCTTAGGACAGTCATGGGTGAGAGGAAGGATCGATAGTAATGAGTATGGGGGACTGGGATTGGAAATGGATTAGGGAACGATTGGCAAATGGGGAAGGTAGGATTGGAAAAGCTTAGTATGACGAACGGAGATGCTGGGGGGTGAAATATGGGATGATTTGAGGAGTAAATCATGTGGGGAGAGGAATATAAGCTATGTGGGTAGGTCTGTGTGTGTGTCTATGTAGTCTAAGTGGGCAGAACCGTGTGGACCCCTACAGGCAAACAGGACTGGGAGATGGCTTGGTGGAAAGAGTTAAGAGGTGTCTGGTGTTAGCCCCACCGGAGCGAGGCTATCACCCTGTCAATCTGGACCGGGACAGGAGCTGGGGGTGACAGGGAACAGGCACACCATGGCCACACGACACCACCCTATTCTACCCTATACCTGCCAAATCTACCCTTCCCTATACCCTGCCAAATGTACCCTACCTTACAGTCTGCTTACCCTTCGTTACCTTACGATCTGCCAAGCCTATTCTCACTTATACTCAGCTAAATCCACCCTTCCTTACACTCTACCGCTAGTTATTGATTTTTGCTTACCTTTGGAGAGGACCCTAGTAGTGAGGGGGATACTGAAGGCTATTTACTTTATAACCCCTTCAGTTCAAAAAGCCAGTCCTAAGCTGAATAAAATCTCTTTAAATAGGAAAAATACATGAGTGATGTTTTTGGGTTGAGTGAGTTAATAAATTTCTGTTCTCTTATACTTACCTAGCCATATATCCTTCCAGGGCCATTAATTATCTTGCCATTCAGTTCTGATATAATTCACCTTCATATATCCTGTAGCATACTTACCCTGCCTTACATATATTCCTTCACACACACCCTGCCAAACTAATGTGTGCACCTTTCGAAACACACCCTGCGAAACACACTCTGCCAACACACCTTTCCAAACACACTCTACCAACACAATCCAACTACACCCTGCAATACACCCTTCCAACCACACCCTGCCATACACCCTTCTAACCACACCCTGCCATACACCCTTCTAACCACACCCTGCCATACACCCTTCTAACCACACCCTGCCATACACCCTTCTAACCACACCCTGCCATACACCCTTAGACACACACACACACACACACACACACACACACACACACACACACACACACACACACACACACTTCCAGTCACACTCTGTCAGTTAACCTCGCCACACACGTACACACATACTGCACACACTCACCATGACCACACCCACTCCTTAAACACACACACACACACACACACACACACACACACACACACACACACACACACACACATTTTCTGTCCGTTTGTCTGTCTGTCTCTGTCTCTGTCTCTGTCTGTCTGTCTGTCTTTCTCTCTCTCTCTCTCTCTCTCTCTCTCTCTCTCTCTCTCTCATCTCCTTCCATCCATCATTCTTATCAGTTATCCCACAATATAATTTTTACTGCCAACATTAAGCCCTCAATATACACACTAGAAAAAATAAATAAAAAAATAAAGAATAAAAAATGAATATCTCTTACGTGAATGGATTTTCTATTATCAGACTAATGTATATGCAAATACTTACCTGATACCTGCATATGTTCTACCTGTAAAGGAAATTTGGTTGGCAGGTGAGTGTGGGCGTCAGAAAGAGAGAGAGAGAGAGAGAGAGAGAGAGAGAGAGAGAGAGAGAGAGAGAGAGAGAGAGAGAGAGAGAAGGAAAAGAACAATGGCAAGTTGAAATAATGATACTGAAAACACGAAATCAAATGATGTGTAAGGGATGTTGTGATGTTGATAACTGTAATGTGATGTCTGAGTGATATGGTGATGTCTTTGTGATGTGATTCAACGGTGGTGATGTCTTAGTGATGTCTTGATGTTGTCTCAGTGATGTGGTGATACTGGTAGTGATGTATGTGAAACAGGTCTGAATGATGTGGTGAGACAAAGAGCGATCTCTGGGTGATGTTTGGATGTGTAGCCATGATGTCAGGTGATGTGGTGAGACTGGTGAAGCATAGAGATAATGATAGGTGGAATGATGATGTATTGGTGATGTGGTGAGAAGGGTAGTGATGATGGGTGTGGTGGTGAGAGGGCCCCCACCACACCCTCACAGACACCTTCGCCCACGCCCTTAGACACGCCCTTTTGCCCTTCCTTCCTTGTCTCATCTCCTTTTTCCCCTTTCTTCCTTGTCTCATCGCCTTCTTGCCCTTCCTTCCTAATCTTATCTCCTTTTAACCCTTCCTTCCTTGTCTCATCTCCCTTTTTCTCCTTCCTTCCTTCCTTGTCTCATCTCCCTTTTTCCCCTTCCTTTCTTGTCTCATCCCCTTCTTGCCCTTCCTCCGTAATCTCATATCCTTTTTGCCCTTCCTCCTTTGTCTCATCTCCTTTTTCCCCTTCCTTCCTTGTCTCATCTCCCATTTTCCCCTTCCTTCCTTGTCTCATCCCCCTTTTCTCCCTTCCTTCCTTGTCTCATCTCCTTTTTCCCCTTCCTCCCTTGTCTCATCTCCCGTTTATCCCTTCCTTCCTTGTCTCATCTCTTTTTTGCCCCTCCTTCCTTGTCTCATCTCCTTTTTTCCCTTCCTTCCTTGTCTCATCTCCCTTTTTCCCCTTCCTTCCTTGTCTCATCTCCTGTTTGTCTCTCCTCTTTGGTTCATTTCTTTCTCTTGTCGATGGACTTTTTTCTTGTTTTTATTTCTCCTTAATATTTCCTTTTTCTTTTCTTTCTTCACTTGTTCATGTTATTTTCTTCCTTTCTTCCTAGATTTTGTTTTTCCCCCAAAAGTCTTTTCTCTTCTCCCTTTGCCTGTGTTTTTACTGATTTTCTTTCCCGTCTCTTTCTCCCTTTTATTTTTACTTTGTCGGTCTTTTGTTTTTTTGTCTCCCTCTGCCTTTAATCATCTCTCTCTCTCTCTCTCTCTCTCTCTCTCTCTCTCTCTCTCTCTCAAGGTACTGTTGTTCTTTATTTTTTTCCTGGTTCTTCTGCAGCAGTTCAATATTATACCATTTGTGTCCTTCCCAATCTTTCCCTCGCTTTGTTCAGTCTTCCTTGTATGTATCATTAATTCTCTCTCTCTCTCTCTCTCTCTCTCTCTCTCTCTCTCTCTCTCTCTCTCTCTCTCTCTCTCTCCTTGCAAACCCCAAGTCTAAATTTTCACTCAATTGTCTCTCGCATTTTTTTTTCCTTCCGTCACTCCTTCCTTTTCCTCTCTTCCTCTCCTCTTTCCTCCATTTATTCTCCTCTCTTCCTCTCCTCATCCTTTCCTTCCTTCATTCCTCCTTCTCCTTTCCTTCTTGTATTCCTCCTACTCACATTTTCTTCCTGTTCCCCTTTCTTTTCTCACCACCTTCTGCGTATTCTCTCTTCCTTTTTCTCTCCTTCTTCTAATTCCTCCCTCCTTCTTTCTCCCTCCTATTTGTATTCTCTTCCTCCCTCCCTCCTTTTCCTTTCTTTTCTTCTTTCCCTCTTTCTTTCTCCCTCTGTCTTACTGTATATTCAGTCCATTCTTCCCTCCTTCTTTTTCTTCCTTCCTCTTTCCAGTCTTCCTTCCCCCTTTCCTCCTCTTACTTCTTTCCTACTTCCCTCCCTCCTTCCTCCACCCTCCTACTTCCCTCCCTCTCTTCCTCCTACTTCCCTCCCTACCTCCCCCCTACTTCCCTCCCTTCCTCCCTCCTACTTCCCTCTCTCTATCTCTCTCCCTCCATCCCACCCCACCCCGTCTCCTTGCAGCCCCAGCCCAAACTTTACGCTCAATTGTCTCTCGCTTCACCTCACTTCCTGGTGTGCCGATGTCCTTCAGTAGAGAGAGAGAGAGAGAGAGAGAGAGAGAGAGAGAGAGAGAGAAAAAAAAAAAACGAGAGAGAGAGAGAGAGAGAGAGAGAGAGAGAGAGAGAGAGAGAGAGATCAGCCTCATCACCTTTGAAATGAGGATGAAAACGATTGATAAGGATAATGACAAGATGAAAAGAGAAGGAATGCGAGGAGGTGAAGCGAGAGAGAGAGAGAGAGAGAGAGAGAGAGAGAGAGAGAGAGAGATGAAGGAAGTGAAGCAGGAAAGGAGCAAGGAGGAATTTAGGTGGGTGGGAGGGAGAAGAAAAATACAGGCAAATTAGGAGGTAGGAAGTGTGAGGGAGAAGGAGAGGGAGAACGGAAGGAGAGAGGATAATGGGATGGAGGGAGAAGAGGGAGGGATTGAGGGAAGGGAAAGTGGAGGGAGGGAGGGAAGAGGAAGGGAAGGAGGAAGAAAGGAAAAGTGAAGGGACGAAGAAGGGAGGGGAAAAATGTGAGAGGTTGATTTGAGGTAATGTTAGGGAGGAGGAGTGATGGAAAGAGGAATGGAAGAAGGAAGGAGGAAGGAAACGAAGATACTGGGTGAGAAGAAGAGAGAGAGAGAGAGAGAGAGAATGAGGTACAGCAGAAGGAAATATGAAGAGAGAGAGAGGGAAAGGAGAAGCAGTGTATGGATAGGGAAAGGAAAAAGAAATGTGGAAGGGAAGAAAGAAGATTAAAGATAATGAGAGGAAGGAAGAAAGAGGGAAGGAGAGAGGAAGAGGAACGGAAGGAGGAAAGAGGAAGGGAAGAGGGAAGGAATGAGGAAGAGGAACGGAAGGAAGAAAGAGGAAGGGAAGAGGGAAGAAGTTTAGGTGAAGGAAGGAACATGAAAAAAGAAAGGAAGGAAGGAAGGAAATACCACAGGAGGGCTAGTTGTTTGTACAGAGAGAGAGAGAGAGAGAGAGAGAGAGAGAGAGAGAGAGAGAGAGAATACCCACAAGACATTCAACCCCAGAACCCGTCTCTTAAATTGAAAACAAGTGAGAGAGAGAAAAGAAATGAGGGAGTTGACTTTACTCTCTCTCTCTCTCTCTTTCGTTCTGTGGGGCTTTTGAATTCTTCTGTGACAGAGAGAGAGAGAGAGAGAGAGAGAGAGAGAGAGAGAGAAAGAGAGAGAGAGAGAGAGAGAGAGAGAGAGAGAGAGAGAGAGAGAGAGAGAGAGAGAGAGAGGGAGGGAGGTTTGGCTTCATACCCTCGACTGCTTCCTGTCTCTCTCTTGTCCTTATGGGCTGTTGAACTCTCCTGTTGCAGAGAGAGAGAGTGAGAGAGAGAGAGAGAGGGTAGTGGGGGTGTTATTTTCAGAGGTGACTCATGGGAGAGGGGTCACACTGCTCACACTACCCTCACCCTTCTGACTCACTTTACTCACCTCTCACACTTCTCGTCTCACTCTGACTCTCACACTAACCCCCCATCCACCTCTCCCCTCCTTCCTTACTTCTCACACTTCGCACACTATCCTCTCATCTACCTCTCCCCTCCTTCCTCACCTCTCACACTTCTCACGCTAACCTCCTATCTACCTTTCCTTTTCTTTCTCACTCCTCACACTACCCTCTCATCAACCTCTTCGTTTCTCTCTCACTTCTCACACTTCGTCTTCACACTTAATTTTCTTATTCTCTTTCGTTCTCATACTTCATCCTTATCCTCACACTTTTTTCTTGTTGCTGCACTTCATTGTCATACTCGATCTCATCTCGACACTTCATCCTCAAACCTCACTCTCATCCTTGTCCTTGTACTCCTTATCCTCATCCTCAACCCTCATACTTGTCCTCATCCTCATCCTCAGCCCCCACACACCCCTCCATCTTCACACTTCCTCCTCACCATAATATTCCATTTTCACACTTCATCTTCATGTTCTTTTTTTTCTTTTTTCTTTTTTTTTTTTTACTCATCCTCATACCTCATCCTCATCCTCATCCACCCTTGACATCCATCCAAGCATCCGGTCACACTCAAGTCCCACTCATTCTCATTGTTTTTCCCCCTTCGTCCTCCACCCTCACCCTCACCCTCACCCTCACCCTCACCCTCATTTCACGTATCCTTTATCGCTGTCTGTGTTGCCTAAATTCATCAGCTCGTGGACGTTTTTTGTTTTTTTCATTATATTTTCGCTGCGTCCAGACGATTTCGTTCAGCCTGCCAGCTTGTACTTATGAAGCTTTTAGGTACGTATTTCGTCGGGTAAAGAAGCTCCCTAGCATCTCTTCCTTAGCGATTTATTTTTGGATACGTCTGGGTGATGTCTGTCTGTATGTTATTTATGCTAAGGATGGTGGTATGTTGTCCAGCAATTGTTATTATTATTATTATTATTATTATTAGTAGTAGTAGTAGTAGTAGTAGTAGCAGTAGTAGTAGTAGTAAGCAGAAGCACCAGCAGCAGTAGTAGTAGACGCAGTAATAGTCCAACAAAAATAAAAGAAAATAAAACGCTATATTCTCGGTAACCCAAACCTGATCCACCATAATTTAATTTCGGCTCCATGTTAGTCCTACCTCTCATCCCGTCCATCCACCCGTCGCCCAGGTGGAGTTGGGTTTCATGGCGCCATTATATAAAGGTGTTGTGGAGCAGGGGGGGCGCCTTCACTCCCTCACACACCATTTATACCTGGCCGGAAACCTGAGGCGTGGGTGCTAATTACACATCGTGGGTGGAGGCGATGGTTGTGGTTGTAGTGGTGGTGATAGTGGTGATGATGGTGGTGGTGATGGTAGTGATGGTAATAGTGGTGGTGATGTTTCTAAAGTATTAACCTACCCTTTTTACTCTAACCTGGCCCAGAAATTGCCATCTCTCCACCTTGAACGACGAGCTGTAGCACTAGGTTAGCACTAGAATACAATGCTAGTCAAGAAGAAGTGCTGTGGAATGTATGTAGAGCTGTAGTATTGTCTTTTTCTGTCACTGAGCTACGTGAAATAAGCTGCAAATGGACGAAAATCTGGTCCAAGTTAGAGTGAAAAGAGTATAGCATTTTATTCCTGGCTTTAGTTAGGCGATTTTACCTACTTAATTGAAAGCCATCTGAGGAGACAGGTAAACCCCTTCACTCTGCTGACGTGTTTTTTTTCCATTTTAATATCTGCAGGGTTTTTTTCATTTTAGGCCCCTCGTACTGAAGGGGCTAACGAAGGCTGTATCTTGAACCTTAGTTTCGAAGAAGAAAAAAAAAAGTCTTTCCTAAGCTGAATAAAATTGAAGTCAGCGTGAATGATGTATAAATTTGACGTCCTCGGGGTGAAGGTGAAATGATATCTCGATGGACATTATGGACGAGAATTTGTGGACCTTGTATCTTAAACGAATGTAGGTTGATTGTTATTTAGAGGAAAAGAAGTCGCCGCAGATCCAAGGTTATGGAATTGACTCTTGTTTACGATGTGGGTGGAGGTGGTGGCGATTTACACACACACACACACACACACACACACACACACACACACACACACACACACACACACACACACGCACACACACAAGGCGTCGGCTAATTTGAGTTCGTTGTGGGGTGGTTATTTTTTACACTGCGAGAGGAAGCGGTGATGATTCTTGTGCACGACTAAAGATATTGATGGCAGTGCGAGGGCTTCTCCTACTGCTTTTCTCCCACTGCTCTTCTCCTGCTGCTCTTCCCCTGCTGCTCTTCCCCTGCTGCTTCTCTTACTGCTAATACACTAACTCAAGGTGGTGGCTGTTTGCACTGTGGGTGGGGTAGGTGATGGGTTTTGCACTGCTGGCACAACTAATGAGTTTCCTCCCTCTTAACACAGGTATTTGAGGTTCAAGAAAGTTATCACCATCGTTACCACCACCATTATCACTATCATCACCACCACCATTATCACAACCATCCTCACCACCATCTTCACCACCATTATCACTATCATCCTCATCACCATTACCACTGCCATCTTCACCACCATTATCACTACCATCATCACCACTGTCACAGCACTCCTCGCCACCACCACCGCCACCATTACTAGCGCCAACACGTCACCACCAGTATCACCATCATCATTAGTTATTACCCCCAACACCACCACCACCACCACCACCACCATTGGATTAGATTAGAGACGTCGTGATAGTTGTCTTCACTGATGTCACGTTTTCATTGCCATTAATGTTTGGTAAGTCAGTGACATCTTAGAGTTTATAGCAGCTGTTTAGTACCCTAGATCCACCTTGTTATTGGTTATTTATTTATTTCGTATTATTCTTGTTCTTCTTCTTCTTTTTTTCTTCTTCTTCTTTCTTTTTTCTTCTTGGGATATTGGTCTTAGGGTGATGATGATGATGATGATGATGATGATGATGATGGTGGTGGTGGTGATGGTAATGGTATGCTTATTGTTCATGTCATTTCCAGTTACACACACACACACACACACACACACACACACACACACATAGATAAATAGATGGATAGATAGAGATACAGTCAGATAGATAACCAGTTTGTTTTATATACTTCCAGACATGATTAACTTTTCCCTGTATCCACACACACACACACACACACACACACACACACACACACACACACACACACACACACACACACACACACACACACACACACACACACACACAAATGAAAATAAAAATGCATAGGAGGGTCAGAAGAAGTAGATTAGGGAGATGACCAGCCTGACAGCCATCCATTACGAGTGAAAAGCAATCGAGGTCAGTGGTAAAAAGTGCGTGTGGGTGACCTCGTATGCGTCTGACCCTTTCCTTTGTGTGAGGGGATGGTTCTCCTTCGCAGATAGATGGATGGATAAATTGATAGATAGAGAGATGGATGGATTAATAAATAGATAGATAGATAGATAGATAGGTAGTTGAATAGATAGATAGGTAGTTAAATAAATGGATAGGTAGGTATGTAGGTAGGTAGGTAGGTGGGTAGATAGGTAGACAGCTAGACATAAAGTTAGATAGGTAAATAAATAAACTGATAGATGGAAAAGTAGATAAATATTTATAGACCACTGCATTGCATACTACCGATACGAGATGAATAACTTAAAAAGATATATGATCCATCACATCCTCTTCAGTTCGAAATCTCTCCACAGCCGAATATAATAGGAAATAGAAAGAAGAAAAGTAGAGAGAAGAAAGACTAAAGATACAGAGAAGAAAGAGTAAATATACAGAGAAGAAAATAAAGATAGACAGGTTAGAATAAAAAATACAAAGACATTATCACAGGGAAGGACTTGAAGACATACTGTAACACCTTCATAAAACGGAGTAAGTCGTTTTTATTCATTATTATTATTATTATTGTTATTATTATTATTATTATTATTATTATTATTATTATTATCATTATTTACAATTGAAATACTCCCAGTCCCACACCGCGACAAGGAGACGTTTTAGTGTTTACGTAAATCAGAACGCGTTATAGTATCAAAAGCGACGGTATGGAATTTAAATAAACAAATATACGGCACCAAAATAACGTCACTGAAACGGAGTGTGCTGAGGGAGTCCATATTTTAAACTGAAACTACACTCCCCACTCCTACGTTTCGACACAGGAGCGTTTCAGGGCGTTTCGTAATCCACAGCGCAGCGTAGCACAATACCTGATGTGCCTCTGAAACACCCTGATGAACGCCTGCCTGGGGGGGGAGGGTGTACTCAGTGTCTTGCGAAACTCATATAACGTATCATTTCGCATCGTAACCTTGCCTGGCGTAAATGTAGGATGGAAGGTAGATTTTGATACCGAACGGCTCTGCTTGTAAATTGTGACTTAAGTTTGTATTAGTGATTTGTGCTTCCGTCAGTGTTTAGTGCCAGGTGTAAATAGAGTTGTGTGTGTGTGTGTGTGTGTGTGTGTGTGTGTGTATTTTTTCTGTTCAGTGTAACTTTACCTGAGCCCCAATTTAAAGTGGAAAAAATGATGGTGATGATGATGATGATGATGATGGTGATAGTGATAGAAATGGTGATGATAATGATGATGATATTCGTAATGGTGGTGATGTGATGATGGTAATAGTAATGAAGAAGATGATGATAGTAATGTTGACAGTGATAGTAATGCTGCTGCTGCTGATAATGGTAATGGTGATGATGATGATGATGATGATGATGATGATTATGATGATGCAGCTTCTTCCTAGCGATTTCATGCAGCAGAGGAAAACCGCTGACAGATATAAGGTAAATACGGTATAAACTAATCCATAACTGACAATATACTGAATACTCACTAACTGTACCGCAATAAAACACTTCGAGAGGACCCTATTAGACCTGTGAGAAAGCCGAATCGCGAAGGAAAGTAAGTTAGGGGATAGTTTTTTTTTTTTTATGTGAGGAAGAAGGAACCAAAGGCAACGAGCCCGCAAAACTGTTCCTTCCAAGAGAAAAACAAAATACAAGAGAGAGCCAAATTCAAGATCCGATCATTTCGAGATGCCTGGACACACTGCGTTTGAAAGACTGGAGATCATAGGAAGCAGGAAATACAGACAGAGAGAGACAGTTCCAGAGTTGACCTGTTGCATAACCACATTGAAACGATAAATAAAGACCGTTTGGCTATTTACCTGTCTGTCTACAGCCAGACGCCATAATCCCGAAAGGGGTGGCCCTTTGACTCTGAGTTGTTTTACGGAGAGGGGCACTAACCCTTCGCCATCCCACCTGTTGACACGTAGGGAACACATATGGGTTGCTTCTATGGTTACCACCCAGCGTTGTAAATGGTTTCCTGACACTGCCTTCTAGTATTTCTGTCCATATCAAATCTCATAGTTTCATAGCGTAATGTAGAAAAACCTAATACAAAGTAAAATCCGAAATTGTAGTGAGACTCGGGAACACACTTTTTTATGTTGAAAATGAGAGAGAGAGAGAGAGAGAGAGAGAGAGAGAGAGAGAGAGAGAGAGAGAGAGACCCATAAGTGGAGCATCAGAACAAAGAGGGTTACTTTTACTCGCGTCCAAAGACTAAATGCCCTGTTGAAAGGTGTTTGTCGTTCCGGTGGCTGCAAGGGTGAGCGATGGTTACGTAATGATGGCCAGTCTGAAGCATCGTATATGTCTTTCACCCTAACTTGGCCTAGATTTTTGCACTTTTCACATATTTCCGTCCTTTTCCCAGATTTTAATGGCTCTTTTCATCTTAACTTGGCCTAGATTATCCTATTTTTCAAAGATTTTCGCCCTTTTCCCAGATTTTCATAGTTTTTTCACCTCAACTTGGCCTAGTTTTTCGTTCCTTCTGGTATGCATTGTTATGTTATTTTATTTATTTATTTATTATTATTTTTTTTTAATCGACGTATTTTGCGTGTGTATCCTGGGTGAAATGTTTAAAATAATTCGCTAAGGAGGTGGTATTACGAAATATCCAGAGCCACTTACAAGGTGACACTTCATCCGAAAAGTAAATGCCACGATCCAAATTGCAGTATGTATGAATTCCAAAGAATATGTACCTTGAGTCTGGTGAATAAGCGACTTAGTCCGAATACTGTCTTACTTGATTTTAGAAATATGAGATACTTAAATAGGAAAATAAGTTGCCCAAGTCCTGGTGAAAAGTTACTAGATCGTTAAATTAGTTCTTTCTGTCTTTATAACCAGCCGCCTTAATCCCGTAAGGGGTGGCCACAGACAGATCGCCTCCTTGTCTCCCTGTTCCTCTCCATTGTGCTGCCCTCCCCCAGCTCTCAGCCCCCTTTCCACTCCGTCCCTCCATAAGTTAAATCCGGAAAAATAACTCTGGACTGTAAATCGTTTGGATGCTGTAGTCTGTTTAATTTTATTTGGCAAAGATCCCTGACCTCTTTTAGCTCACTTAATGGTCAGATGTAATTAGATTGGAGGATAAATTTGACTAGTAACCAAAGAGATTCATTGCTGTTTCATAATTAAGACATCAAATTTCAAGCAGCCATGGCTGGGTATTGAAGTTTAATTGGTCCAGTTCCCTCAGATGAAAACAAATAAACTATAGATGTAATAATTATAACCCCAAGTTCATCTGAGCGTGAACCCATTGGACTGCAGGCTGAAGCTGTATTTTCCTAGTTTACCATGCGCCTTGTTGGGAAAAAGAAGTGGACTGGGGGACTTTTGTATAACGAGCAGCTCCTCCGCCAGTCATATCGGTGCCATCCCGTGAAGGCATCCCTCTTCAGCACCAAAATAGAGTACTTGATGCAGAAAATAAATGACTAATGCCGTATATAAGTGACCTCGAGCAGACCGGACATCTCACTCAAAAGAGATTATTTCTCAACGTCAGCCTTGCATTGCCCATATCTGACTCATTTCCAAAGGACTGACCTAACTGTACAGGGGACGTGTGTGTGTGTGTGTGTGTGTGTGTGTGTGTGTGTGTGTGTGTGTGTGTGTGTGTGTGTGTGTGTGTGAGGTGTGGCAGTTTGTAATGTGTTTGAGGTGTGGCAGTTTGTGATAATGTGTTTGAGGTGTGGCAGTGTGTGATGGTGGGACTGTATTGTGTATGTGTGTGTGTGTGTGTGTGTGTGTGTGTGTGTGTGTGTGTGTGTGTGTGTGTGTGTGTGTGTGAAATGTTGCAGTTTGTGATGGTGTGTTTGAAGTGTGGCGGTGTATGATTGTGTGTGTGTGTGTGTGTGTGTGTGTGTGTGTGTGTGTGTGTGAACAGAATAACCCGTTTTCCCCCTCAATCTCGTCAACCTTGATCACAGTTAAGAATGAATCAGACTGCGAGCGCGGATGTACGAGTCTTGGGGAAAAGTAAATGCGCTAGTCAACCCTTTCACTTATGATTGCTTTATGTGTATATATTTTTCTAGACGAATTTATTCAGCTGGCGAGATATTTTTGGGGCTGGAGGGGTTAGATATAGATTTTAATGAGCTTGTCTTTGGTAGGGGCTCTGCTAAGATGAATAAAAGCCCCAGGAGATTTAAAAAAGAAAGTATAAATTACATGAGAGAAAGATGTTAAGGATGAATCGGACTGTGTGGATGTAGTCAGCCACAGAAAGGATCGAAACCCTTACATTTGGTAGATAAAACATGAAGTTATTTTGCTCCATATTTTTCTGGTTTTATGATGATTTTGAGGAATTTAGATATCAGGTTGATGTTTAAGGTAAAGAGAATAAGTCCAAGCATTTTCTTCTGTTTGTCGAAATTGATGGAACTTAAAGCACAGTGGGTTTCTGGATTCTCTCTCTCTCTCTCTCTCTCTCTCTCTCTCTCTCTCTTTGACTGCGTGATCTTTGTGGAAAAATAATCATCCAAGTCCTATGATCGTAGTACTAGAGAAATTTTTACAGGCAAGACAAATGGGAGTGTCAACAACCCGTGATGTTTTCTTTCACGTATAATTAACTTTCCACAATAGATGAGCCTGGAGAGTTATTTTTATCCATACTATACTCTTGTTTACTTTGTTAGGTCGATTTTAACACTCATAAGACGCCTGACGTTTATTGTATTGTATTTTTCTTTGGCTAATGCTTCAAATGCCACAGCGATTCCTCTCTTCGTCCAAAGGTTAAATCTCAGGAAATATTCAACTTAGATAAAACTGAAGTGGTACAGTGTTTGGAAGTGATGCTTGTGTGCTTAGGGCGTGGGGAGGGGGGAGGAGGGGGACGGAGGGAGGAGGGAGGCGAGGAAAGGAGGGGGATTTGTTTGTGTGGATAGACTGATGGACTTATGGAGCTGGTATTGTTGCTCAGTCGCGGTAAAAAATAAAGTACCGTATTTAATTCATTGTTACCTTTGCATTTTACCTTTAGTTGCAATAAAAATGGATTAAGTCTTAGTGTTAATAATATGGATTAAGTGGAAGGAAGAGTATGCTCATATAGGCTTTTAAATAAGGCAGTAGGTTAGACATGCATGACCTGGTGTTAAGCGGTTGGTGTATGAGCGGGTTAGGTAAATTGAAGTGTTGGATCAGTTCCGGTGGTGGAGGTGGTGCAAGAGGCTGGAGTGGAGTGAAAGTGGAAGTGTGGGGCTGACGGTGGCCTTCCTGCACCACCACCACCGCTACTTATACTAATGTTTCTCTTCGTTCTGTCGCTTACCCTTCTCTTTTCTTCCATTGCTCTTAGTTCCTTTTTTTTTTATGCTCTTCTAGTTTACCTTTCACTATCGCCACCACCACCACCACTACTACTTATGTTTCGCATCCTTGGTTTCATGCTCTTTGTTGTAGTTATTTCCCTCTGTTGCTGTCCTCTTATTTATCTTCCATCACCACCACCACTGACACAGATGTTTTGTTTCGTTCTGTTGGTTAGTTCATCTGGCTTCTTCCTTTGCATCTAACAGTATTTCTCTCTCTCTCTCTCTCTCTCTCTCTCTCTCTCTCTCTCTCTCTCTCTCTCTCTCTCTCTCTCTCTCTCTCTCACCTTTTGTCTCTCCATTTTCCTTCCTTCTCCTCTTTAAGTTGCCACACCTCCTGTCCCATCTTATCCTATATTCCCTTCCCTACTCTCCCTTTGACTTGCCTCCTCTGCCTCTCTCCAATCTCTGGTTCCATTATCTTTCTTTTCCCTTCTCTGTCATCTCAATAATTTATCTCCTCTCCTACACTCCCTTCCCTCCAATCTCTCCTTTCCCTTTTGTGCTCCTATTCAACCCAAAATTTGTCTTTTTTCCTGCTTTCTTTTTTCCCCTTGCTGTTTCCCTGTCTGTCATCCTAATTTTTCATCTCAGCTACCTTCGTCTCTCACTTCTCCCTCTCCCCCCTCCCCCGTCTCTGCCTGTCATTTTATCGTCATCATCTACTACCCTATTTCCTCCCCACACCTCCCATCCCCTCGTCCAACACCCCCATCCCATAGGCTTAGGAGCTTGAGGTGATGGTGTGTGTGTGTGTGTGTGTGTGTGTGTGTGTGTGTGTGTGTGTAAGGTCATGGGGTGAGGCTTCCTACACGCGTGAGGTGGCATACTGTAGCCAACCATTAGTGCCGCTAAGACAGGAAGGTCACTGATGGAGCTGCTGTTTTGACCTAGTTGGGTTGTCTTGAAGGTGTGTGGGCTGAGTGTTGGTTTTGGAATGATGCGAATGATTTTTTTTTCTTCAGTTTGTTGCATGTTTTGTTTTGTGTTCCCCTCTGTTTGGCAATTCCTCGTCTGTTTTTCTGGTGATTTTTATTCTTTTCAGTCCATTCCTGCTAGATTTTTTCCCCAATAACAATCCACTCTACAGTCTCACTTTCCTCTGACATCTGCTTCTTTACCTAAAATTTCTTACTGCATCCATTTATTTATTTCTGTTTTATTTATTTCTATTGTAATCTGCTCCACTTATTCTCACGGATGGTGCACCCCTTCCCATTTAAGATACATATTTGCGAAGAGGCCGCTACGTCAATAACTATTAAATGTGCATGCCAGTTACGTAGAGGAAATTGCCAACACGTACGGTGCCTGTTGAATATCGGGCCTGTGTGTGTGGTAGGTCAGGGGTCAAGAGCACTGTTAGCGGATGTAAAAACAGGTCACTGCTGAAAGGTTGACTCATATAAACGTGCGTGCTGGTTTATATGATCTATCGGGTTGTTTAGATGTGTGTCTGTTTGTCTGTTTATATATCTATCAGTCAGTTAGTTAGTCATTTTATCAGTCTGTCTGTTTTTATTCATTTGTCTGTGTCTGCCATTTTAGCTGTGTATTTATCTGTGTCTGTGTCTGTCTGCCTATCTGTCCGTCTGTCTTTCTGTCTGTCTTTTTATCCATCTATCTGTCTGTCAGTCTGTCGGTATATATTCACAGTCCATTGATATGATAAACACCAGTATTTCGTATTAGTTATTCTCTCTCTCTCTCTCTCTCTCTCTCTCTCTCTCTCTCTCATGGAATTCCAAAACATTCACTTCACACAAGTCTCGTTACTTAACCCTCACCCTCCCTGCCCCCTCCCTCACCCTGTATCCTGCCTCACCCTTACCCCCCCTCATTCCCCTGTCTCTCCTGTCACCCTTACATCAGCATCCTGTCTTTCTCCCCCCCCCCACCCCTTCTTCCTGTCACCTCCTCCATACTCTCACTCTCTTCACTTTCCTCTCCCTCCCTCTTTCGTCATCAGCTTGTTCCTCTTGTTTCATCACCCTTCACCCTTTACTTTCTCTCCCTCAGCCCGCATGTCCTCTTCCTCTTACACCCACCTCCTCTTTCTCCTCTTCATTCCTTCCTCTCTTCTTCATTTCTCTTCTCAACATTCACCTCCTCTTTCCTCTTTTCTTTCATTCTCTCTTCATTTTTCCTCTGTACATCCATCTCCTCTTTCTCCTCTTCCTTCCTTCCTTCAACCATCTCCTCAGTTCACCCACCTCCTCCTTCCCTCCATCCTTCCTTCCTTCCTTCCTTCCTTCAGTCTTAGGCAGTATAAGACAGGTATTAGAACAGGCTATTCCTCATCTTTCTGTATGCTTCATAATACATAATCTCTCTCTCTCTCTCTCTCTCTCTCTCTCTCTCTCTCTCTCTCTCACTTATTCCCGCATTTCTCTCCTCCCACGACTGTGTCATTCCATCTACCCGTTTCCTCCTGTCACACACACACACACACACACACACACACACACACACACACACACACACACACACACACACACACACACTCTCTCTCTCTCTCTCTCTCTCTCTTTTTTTCCCCCTTTCGTACTTGGTTAGCATGGGGGATGGATGATTCTGGCTGTCACTCTCCTTGCCGTGGGAGGGTCTGGTCTTGAGGTGGACCTGGTAGACTGTTTCCTGTATAATTCCTCACCTACCTTCTTCCTTCACTTCCTTCATCCTTCTTCATCCTTTCTCCCTCACTCTCCCTCACCCTATCCATCCCCCATTCTCGTCTTCCATCCCCTTCAACTCTCTCCACTTCACCCCATCCATCTCCCTCAACCCCCAACTCCCCCCCCCCTCTTCCGCTATATACCCCTCCAATTCCCCACTACATGATCCCGCCCAAGAGGTTCTCCTTCACCTACTCTGGCTCCCCCCCTCCCCTGCTCTCTCTCTCTCTCTCTCTCTCTCTCTCTCTCTCTCTCTCTCTCTCACTTCCTGCTCTGCTTCCCTAACCTCTCACCTTTTACCTTATCTGAACCCCTTCCTGCATTGTTTTTCCTTAGACACTTTGAGTTCCTGTTCCTCCCTTCTCCTCCTTTCCCCTTCCCCCTTCCCCTCCCCTCTGCATAGCTCCCCTTCCCCCCAGTCACCTCTCCTTCTCCCTCCTTGTCTGAAAATGGCAGAGCTTTAATATGTCTCTTGGCTGGTCGTCTGAAATTGTTTTTGTCTCCTCATCCTCCACTCTTATTTTCTCTTATGTCTGTAATTTCCTGTATTAATGACTGGCTGTGATTCTCCCCCCTCCTCTCTCTCTTTCTCTCTCTCTCTTTATCTACCGAGGTCGCAGTGCAGTGGGCCACACATCCATTCACATTCCCTTAAAGTCATCAGAATCCTTTTAACATGCAAAAACCATACATATATATATATATATTTTAATTAAGTTTCCATTTTCCCCCCACCTCGAGTCAATTTTTTTATCTTATTTTTGCCAGATGACACGGTTAATCCAAGTTGAGGTTTGAACTGGCGAATCCAAGTACATATTTGAACTCCCCCTCCCTTCTTTTCCTCCGTCATCCCTCTAAAACCCCCTTATTCCCGTGACCTCAACTACTTCAGTGTGGAAACAGCTCTCTTTCTCCTTTTTCTTCCTCCCTTCCCCCCGCCAGCGTGTTTCATCCCCTCTCTCCTTCCTGTTTGTGCTGTCGTTCGTCTGTTTTTCCCGCCTCATCCTGTCTTTTGCCGCTGTCTTTTTGTTTATTTACATTTTCTGTGATAACTCTCGTTTTCTTTCATTCATGGGGTCTTGTGTTACTTGTCGATTTCCGTGTCTTTCCCATTTTCGCTGTTATTGTCTCTGTCTGTCTGTCTGTCTGTCTGTCTCTTATATTATTAATTTCCTGTATGTCTTTTTGGATAGTATTTTTTCTCCATAAAATTTTTTAAGACAGGCCACCTAGAAAGGACCATAAAATCTGTAGGGTCTGTAAATCTGTGTAACTCTTACTTTCACCCACATCCGATCCACGCCTCCCCTTCCCCTCCCGCTCCCCTCCCCTCCCTCTCCCCTCCCCTCCCTAACCATCTGATACTTTTGCCCCTTCCTTTTAAGTCCTGCCCTTTCGTGGTAATACGTCCCCTCTATCACAACATTATCCCCCCTTCCCTTCCCCTCCCCTTCCCCTTTCCCCTCTCATACCCCTTTCCCACCCTTTCCCCTCCCTTCACTTCCTTTCACTTTCCTGTCTCTCCCACTTGCGTCCCTCTCCTCACTCATCTCCATTCCCTCTCACTTTTATACTTCTCTTTTTTATTTGTATCTTTATCAATATCTCTTTTTTCCTTTCTTTCAGTCTCTCTTCTCTTTATTGGTCGTCTATCTTCCTTATTCTGTTCTTCATTCTTTCATCCTTTTCATCTTCCCTGTCTTCGTATTTGTTCGTATCTTTTTCTTTGTTTTATTCTCTTATAATGTACTTACCAAGTTCTTCCGTTTTTTTTCTTATCCTGTTTACTTCATGCTTCCTTCTTTCATCTTCTCAAACTTCCCTTTCCCTTCACATCCTTTTCAGTATCCCATTTATTTATTTCTTCCCTCTCCCCCTCCCTTTACCCTTCGTCCTCCCTCTTCCTCTTCCCTTCTTTCTCCCCTTTCCACTCCCTCTCCCTCTACTCATCCCTTTTCCTTTCCTCTTTCTTTCTCTCCCTTCCTCTTCCTCTCCCCCTCCCCCTCCCACGCCCTCTTCTTTTCTTTCTCCGTCTCCCTCATCACTTCCGCCCCAGCCCAACCACCAGAACCACCATCACTTTCCCTTACACCACAGTGATGGGAACCACTTCTTTATTCCTCCTCCTCCTCCTTCTCCTCCCCTGAACATCCACGCTGTGCATTTTCCACACTGTTTCTACAGACGCCTCATTAACTCAGCGTACCTGTACATAATGTCACGCCTTAGTTATTTATTTGATTACTCGTTTTACTTTACTGCTTTCACTTTCAGGCTGTTCAGACTGGTAGCTTATAGACAAAGTATTATAGAATGTAGCTTTTCCTTTTCAGTCTTTCCTATGAAATTTCCATGTCAGTTTTTCCATGCTGCATAGTGGTCCTTCCCACTTTTTCCTGTCAGTTTTAACTGGAGGGTTTGGAGGTGGGGGAAGCCTTCTTACTTTACTGTCCTTATCCTTCAGCATGTAGAATCAGATCTTGTAGTCATAGTCTACTCAGTAACAAGCAGCCTCGAAATGACCATAAGGTCTGTTGCTGTTTGCATTCCTTTGTATCCTTTGTATTCCTCCTCCTCCTCCTCCTCGTCCTCTCTCTCTCTCTCTCTCTCTCTCTCTCTCTCTCTCTCTCTCACGCACACACCTTTTTCTCGGGCTTCCTCTCCTTGCTTCTTATTCCTCTGTTTTTGCTTTGTTCTGTTCTCTCTCTCTCTCTCTCTCTCTCTCTCTCTCTCTCTCCTGGTTTTTCGTGGACTTTTATTTTCACTGTGTATTATTTCCCTTCAAGGTGATTCGCCCTTAGATTTTAGTTTTTGTCGTTTCCTCGAGTTGTCAGTATTATCTTATATTATTGGGGACTGGTCTTGTGGTTTATATAATTGTTTAAATCGTTTTTTGTGGTTTCTTTATATTACGTCCTACCGTTAGTTGAGTTTGCCCTCTTCCCCTTATTCCGATTTTCTTCGTCTATCTCGTTTTTCATGAAGAGAGAACCTGTATTTTTACACAGGTAATTTCTCTGACTCGTTTTTCATGTTATTCTTCTCATTTTCTTTTTGTCATGTTATTCTCCTCATTTTCTTTTTGTCATATTCCGTTTTCGCTTCATCTTTTTTCTTTTTTTCATTTCCTCTTTTCTCCTGTTTTTTCTCGTCTGTAATATTCCTCCTCTGTTTCCTCCTTTCCATTCTTGTATCCCTCTTGCATCGTTTCTTCTTCAGTCTTCCACCCCATTTACTTTGTCTTGCCTCATCCACATTCCTCTTCCTCTCTCCACCTGTTTTCCTCCTCACGTCCCCGACTCTTGTCTCCCTCCCCCCTCCCCCCACTGTCTCTCTTCCCTCCTCTTCTCTCTCCCTTCTCTCCCTGTACCTGTTTCCCTTCTCCTTACCTCCAGTCCTCCCTCCCTCCCTCCTGGTATTTGTTTCCCCTCCCTAAACTCCCTCTTTCTCTTCCTCCCTGTTTCATCCACTCCTTCTCTCTCCCCTTCTTCTGCACACCTACCCCTTCTCCCTCCCTACGCCCTCCATCTCTTCATTCACATCACCCTCTTCTCCATTTCCCCTTTCCTCCCCCTCTCATCCACCCTCTTCCTCCCTCTCTCGCTCCCTTTTCCCTCTCACACTCCTCCCTCTCTCCCCTTCCCCTCCACACCCATGCTCTTCCCCCCTCCTTCCTGTTAGCCAGACCCTCTCTCCCTCTCCCTCCCCTCCCCTCCATCTTCTCCCCCACCTTCGCTTATATCTTTACAGTGCTCCCTCCCCACACCCCCTCCTCCCTTGCCATTTCGTACCCTTCATCTCCCCTTCATTATCTCTCTCTCTCTCTCTCTCTCTCTCTCATCTTTATTTCCACACTTCTTCTTTCCTTTATCAGCTCCTTCTTCCCCCCCCCTCCCCATCCCCCTCATATATCCCTCTCTTTATCTTCCTCTCTCCCCTTCCTCTGTCTCTTACGTCATTCTCTTTCTCACAATTTCTTTCTTACATTTTCTCTTCTCTTCGTATCTTCAGTCCCTCTCGTTATTTTCACACGTTCTCTTCTCCTGTGTTTCTTTTCTCCCTCCATCTCTCTCTCTCTCTCTCTCTCTCTCTCTCTCTCTCTCTCTTCTCTTCTCCACCTCCTCCTCCTCCTCCCCGGCTTCAGGTAACGGGATTGGGGGACTGACAAGGTCGCCCAGTGGAGGAGGAGGGAGGAGGTAGCTTGGCCCCTCCTCCCTCCTCCCTCCTCTTCCTCCTCCTCCTTCTCCTCCTCTGTCTCCATCTCTTTCTTTCTCCCTCCGTCTCATGTGTCGTGGCTCTCTCTCTCTCTCTCTCTCTCTCTCTCTTTTATCCTGTATCACCCTCCGCCTTCTCACTTTGTCAATCTAGTCATCCCATCATCGTTCTCTCTCTCATCTTTCTGTCATACAACCTCCTACCATCTCTTCCATAATTTCTCTGCCTCTTCTTTTGCCCCTTCCGTCTCTTACTGTCTCCCCGTCTTCTTCCCTATTCACCTCCTTTATCTCTTACACTTATCTCTCCATCTCTCTGTCTTGCATCCTTCCTCTGTCTTCGTCTGCGTCTTTCTCCGCACTTCTTTGTCCTGCCTCTTACTGTCTCTCATTCTCGCTCTTCCTCTCTTTTTCTTTCTTCTTGTTTGTCTCTTACTCTCTTTTGCATCTCTATCTCGCATCTTCCCTGTCTCTCATTTCTTCTGTGTTTTTCATCTCACCCCTTTCTCCAGCCTCTCACTGTCTCTCCCCCTTTTTCCTCTCTCTCTCTCTCTCTCTCTCTCTCTCTCTTTCTTAGACGATTTTATTCAGATTTTTTCTCGCTCCCTTCAGACGATTTCCCCCATCCCAGGCAACCCCCTCAGGCCATAAAGGGGTTGAGGGACACATTGAATTCCCCCTTTTGGTCCACTTATACCAGCCACTTAACCTGCTACTTGTTATCATTAGACCTACTACACTTCCTGTCTACTTAACTACCTGCCACTTAACCTACTTACTTACCTACTCACCTACCTGTCACATTGTCTTCCTGTCTGCCTTATACCTACCACACTGCCTGCTTACCTACCTACCTACCTACTTACCTGCCTGCCTACCTACTTAGCATTTAGTCGATCCTTCTACATACCTTCATGCATATTGTAACAACCTATGTACCTACCTAATTTCCTACCTCCCTACCTATGAATCTGCTCAGTGTTTGTCTTCCATACCTACTTACTTGTCAACCTACCTACCTACCTACCTACCTACCTACCTACCTACCTACCAGCTCACAGATTCAATCACCCATAAAACACCCAGTTTTTTTTTTTCTATGTTCTGTATGTTTTTTGTTTTTTTTGTTATGTTACTCATCACATTCTTTCAATCGCCTAGACACACACACACACACACACACACACACACACACACACACACACACACACACACACACACACACACACACACACACACACACACACACACACACACACACATTATTCATTCATGTGTTTATTCTCTGGCCTATAACTCCAGCCTCCCTTTCACTAGCTGACCCTTTGCCTGAGGACATACATACCCGTGTGTGTGTGTGTGTGTGTGTGTGTTGTTACTGTGTTTGTGTTTTTCGTTTTTTTTCTCTGTTTGTATAGTCCTGTCTTTGTGTTTCTCTATAACTTTGTGTTTTTGAATTGTGTTTGTTTTCGATATATGTGTGTTTGTGTGCTGCTGTGTTTGTTAGTCTGTGTATTTGGTTTGTTGTGTTTGTTTTTCGCTTTTTTCTGTCTTTTTTGAGCTGTGTTTATGTTTATGTCTGTTCATTTTTTAATTATGTTTGTTGTCCCTCTTTCGTATAAACCATCGTTTCCCCTTCAACCTCACACCTCCTTCATCACATTCATCATTTACCCATTATCATCAAGGTTAGTATTGTCCTTATCATTTAGCTCTCTACCTCTTCTTCATCTCCAATTATCTCCCATTAACTGCCTTTTGTCACTACCATTATCTTTCACTCTGTATCCCCCTCGTTATCTTTAGTCAGAGAGCCTAATCTACTTTCTCACTCTCTTCAATTACCCATTATATAAAGCCTACTGCTGTCCCCATTGAATCCTTTGTCTTTGTACCTCCCTTCGTCATCCCCCATCATCTCAGTCCCACCACACTTGCTTACCCTCGCCCCTTACCCATTATTTTTTCTTCCTCCTAATTTTCTTGTAGCTCCGTACCCCCTTCCTAATCTCCTAGCATCCCTGCCTCAGCCACATCTTCTCTGTGCCACCCCTTACGCCTCCAAATACCCGTAGTTATTTCCATTTACCTCTCTTCCCTCTTCTTTATTATTTTTTTATCTTCCTTTAGCCTGTTGTCCTGCCAGTTTCTCATAGCTAAGTACCCCCGTTTCATCCCCCATCCCATCTCAGCATCCCTACCTCACCCACATCTGTCCTCTTTCGTTCCCTGTCTCTCTTTTAAGTCTTAACTGTTTCATTTATCTCTGTACACTCTTCATTATCTCCCTTTATCTCGCATTACCCTTGTTTATTGTTGTCCCTGTCCCTTCGTTTATGTCTGTACCTCCATCGTTATCCTCCAGCTTCCGTCTTCTGCACAGCTGCCCTAGTTCGACTTCCTCTTCTCCTCTTATACTCTAACTTTTTCCACTTAGCTCCCTTTCCCCTTTGTTATTTCCTATTATCTCCAATTTTCCATGTCTACTGTTCTCCCTATCCTTCCCTTTATCTCCATACCCGCCTCCTAATCTCCCATCATCCCTACCACACCACACCTGCCCTATTTCTTCCTTACCCCCTCTCCTTATACCTGTAACCCACTAACCTTCACCCATCGTGTCTCGTAACCAGTTTTTCTCCCCTCTATACCAAATGCCACGCAACTGCCGGACACCCAACCCAATTTTCGCGGTGGATTCCAGGGTGATTTTCTCGACTAATGCATCTGTGTGGGGACCAAGGGCGTAGGTGGTGGGCACAGGAAGTCTCGTGATATAATTGGCAGTTTTTCAGAGTCGTTGGAAGTGATTAGGTATGGGTTGTCCTCGTTAATTAGGTACGGTCTGTCCTCGTTAATTAGGTATGTCCTCGTTAATTAGGTATGTGCTGTCCTCATTAATTAGGTACGGGCTGTCCTCGTTAATTAGGTACGGGTTGCCCTCATTAGCAACGCCTTCAGTTAGATGGCGCGTTTTTCATTTCAAGCTTTTTTTTAGGTGATTTTAATGACCGTAAATTAATTGACCGACCATATGTGACGGGATTAACGTAGGCCATATCTAACTCTTCCAATTCGGGGTCTTTTCTGGTCTGCACAAAGACCTACAAAATTAGCAAGAACACTACAACAAAGACAAAACTAGAGTGAGGAGATGAAGCCAGGAATGTGTATTGAAGTGTCATAAAATTTTCCCGCCAATTGTTACTGCAGACTGGAAAAAAAAAATTGGCATGAGAGCTGTAGAGCTAGAATTGGAACTTTGGTATGCAATTTCTCTGTAATTTAATGTTTAATTACAAGGATTTCAGTAGTGTCTGATAATAACGATGGCTCTCAGCAGATTAGAATATTTTAGAAGCCTTTATTTCACGGGTAGGTATGTGTAAGAATGAAGATTTTCTAAGTGTCTAGTAAGAAAAAAAAAAGTGTCTAGTAAGAAAAAAAATCTGAGATGTTAGGAGAGATCTTTTAACGAGAGGAACTTTGAAATTTTGTATATCACAGTTAGTTACGTATGTCCCACGAAGCTTATAGTTATTTGTGAATTTTGTGCTTTATATAATAGCTTACGGTAATTACTCAATATAAGGAGTTTGATGGGACGTGAAAGACCACTAAACACAAGCTTTCTAAAATAGCCACAAGTTCTCAAAGGAAGTCTCTAATGGGTTATTGGTTCTCACATAAGGTTTTTCGAGATTACAGCCGGATTTTGCTACAGAAAGTTTTTGTGAGTTTTTCGTCTGTGTTCTGGCTGTGTATCTTGGCTTGTGTTCTCATTATTTAACCTCTTCAGTGTGATGATTTGTTTTATAGTTTTATTCTTGCTATCACTTTACTCCTTTTATTCTAACTTGGCCTAAACTTGCCATATCTCCCCCATGAATGCCGTTTTGTAGCGATAGATTAACACCAAAATATGATGCCAGTCACGAGGAAGTGTTGTGGAAGGGATGTACTGTACAGCCGTAGTACTGTCTCCTTCTGCCACAGAACTACGTGAAAATAATCTACACAAGGACAAAAATTTGGACCAAGTTAAGGTGAAAGAAATATGGTTGTGTATCTTCACTCGTACACTCATTGATAAAGTATGCTTCTAAGAATCTCGTCCTTGTTAGTTTAAGAATGTATTTTGATACGGGAACGATTTCTTTTATGTTTTTTACGTTAAACTCTATCGATATGGAAAAGAGATAAATAACACGCAAGATAATAATAAGCTTCAGTATACTCATACATGACATTTAGTTAAGGAAGAGGTGTTATTGGGCATTCATTTGAACTAGGCAGTTATTTACGTCCTTTTGTAGCTTGTCCCCCGAAGCTTAGTGGCAGATCAAGACAATGCTGCGGCTACATAATTATCTTTTCTATAGTACTTCTTCGCGACTAACACCGTAATTTAGTGTTAATGTCTTGATATAGCACAGCATTCAAGACGTAGGATGACAGTTTTACACCCAGTTACGGTGAACAGATGGCGAGTTATTATATGGCATTCTTACGCGTTCCAGTTCTACAGATGAATTGCTTTTACCTGAAGGAACTGGGCTATAGTCACAGCCTGAATAGTAAGTAGTGGTTGCATAACATTATGAAAACCATAGTTATTAGGGAGGAATGAGTCTCCTTGGTTATTAGACAAATCGGCCTTCCAGTCTGACTAAGCTATCAAGTGAGCTGAAAAGAGTTAAGGATCTTCATCAGATTTGAAGAAAAAAAAAAATCGGTGAAACTTAAATGAGACAGGAATAAGTCTCCTTGGTTAATAGAAAAGTGACATTCCAATCTGACCACACTTGAGCACCAACTGAGGTGAATGGGGTTAGGGAGCTTCATCAAACTAGAAAATAAATCTGTAGTCACCTTGCTGAGTCGTTTTCTCACACGGGGTGATTTATGAGAAAATATAAATCGAATCCCACAAAGGCTAAATTATTGCCTCCGTTTCCCCACACACTGACCTCCGACGTGTGATATTCAGTTTCTTCCTCCATCTCGTAAATTCCTCTCAGATTGTAGTATTGCGACACTGAGCTGCTTTGAGTTACAGTTTGGGCCTTCTGACACTGAGGTTGGAAATGGATATGCAGTATTTTGATTGTGTAGGTCGGGGTAGTAGTAGTAGTAGTAGTAGTAGTAGTAATAGTAGTAGTAGTAGCAGCCCTAGGTTCATCTGTAATGTGAACCCAGTGGACTGCAGGCTTAAGTTTTCCTCCTCCTGCAGTCCACCAGCCTTTTTTTGGGGGGACAGGGAAGGAGATGAGGCACAATTGTAGAACTGCAGTGAGTCCCCCCTCAATTATATCAGTGCCACCACGGGAAGGCGTCCCTCTCTAGCACCGGAAACGGATGCACGATATTCAGACACAAATGATGTGATTGTGTAGGTCTGGTAGAAGAATGAATAAGAATGAATAAGAACACCCCATTTCACTGTGTCATTTTCCGGGCCTTCCTTTTCACAGCGCCAGACGTGATGCAGGTGACAGTGGAAAACATTATGACTGGAATGTGGCCTAATAAAACAGCGTATTCATAGTTCAACATTCACCTCAATTAAATGACTGGATAATTTGCCGCGGTGTATATCAGGGGTTCCAAAATGGGGGGTGAGAATTCCCCCTCCCGAGGGAAATTTGGACATGGAGGGGGGGGGGGAAGATAAACAGGTAAGGCAAAAATGGTCAAACTAGCCTTTTTGATGTGCTGGTGGACATAGTTTTGATATATTTTGTGGTCAGGTGCATTTTTGCTTCTGATTTCTCCATTTTAAGAGCTAAGTCAGAAATGTTGTCTCAGTCATCATGTTGCATAAAAGAACAAAATCTTTTAATTTATTCCCAAATCTTTGCAGAAATCTTATGTCTTGCCGTTACACATTTATGAGTCTTACTAAATGGGGGTGAGTGACTTTAGAATCTCGAGTTATTTAATCAAGCTCCCAGTGCAGATAGTTCCTCCCCTTTGTGAGGTGGAAAGGGGCAGAGTCATCAAACAATTTCTTGCAAAAGTGGGGAGTGACCAGGAAAATTATTGGAACCTCTCGTGTATATACAGTTTTGATCTCAGTGTGGGGAGGGCCTTAAGAGGAACGTGGGGGCACTGCACGTATAATTTTTCTTTTTTCTTGTTTTTCATCTGATTTCGTAAATATGGCGACGCACACCTGGGGAAATATATATATAAAAAGAAAATCGGATACCTGAGCTGAGAAATTGCATCCACCAAACTCCGAAGTGTTGTAAGATAGTTGTGTTTGCTGGGAACGTTGTGGTTTTCAATTTCAGCTTGGAATGTGTTACGTCCGGGGAGAGAGAGAGAAAGAGAGAGAGAGAGAGAGAGAGGGAGAGAGAGGGAAAATAGAATACACCAAACTTTCGAATGTCCACCGAGAAATTTTTTGTTTGCTGAAGGACTGTACTGTATATTTTAATATTTTCCTCGTCTTTGTTAATATCTTTGTCTCCTCGTATATATCTGTGTGTGTGTGTGTGTGTGTGTGTGTGTGTGTGTGTGTGTGTGTGTGTGTGTGTGTGTGTGTGTGTGTGTGTGTGTGTGTGTGTGTGTGTGTGTGTGTGTTTGTGTGTGTGTGTGTGTGTGTGTGTGATAAATCCAGTATCTTTAATTTGTATTGTAGGTGTGTCTATCTTTAACTTTTCTCTTTTTTCTCTTTCATGCCTTTGAATATTCTCACGTATTGTATTGTGAATTTTTTTAAATGAAAATTGGGAATAATTGTGATGGCGGAAGAAGGTGATAAATCTGAAATAATTAATGTTTCTGTTAATTTACTTTTTTTTTTATATCGAGATCTTTTTTTATGATTGAGATGATTGTGATGAAGGGTGAAGGTTATGAAGCCAATCTCACTAATTTGTAATGGAGTGTATCGTTTATTCTCTCTCTCTCTCTCTCTCTCTCTCTCTCTCTCTCTCTCTCTCTCTCACTATCAGTCTATTTATCCATCAGTTACATTCTTTCTTTTTGTCTTTCATTGTTTCTTTCTTTTCATTTCTTTTTTCTGTGTGATGGTGATTATCGTGACAGCTGGTGGGTGATGGTGATAAATCCAGTTTCCCAACCCCCATCTCAGGCGGAAAGAAAGAGACAGGAAACTGGCCTGACCTTATTCCATGGCACGGTCACACGCACACCCTCTCACTCACACCAACATCACTATCACCTCCTGTTTCTCACTGTCACCGCCACTATCACCTTCTTTCTCATCACCACCTTATACCATCACCAGACCACCACCACCGCCTCCATCTGCCTCACCGTCATAACCATCATATGTCTCCTTCACCACCACTACCACCTGTCGTACCATCACCATCATCACCACCTGTCTCACACTACGACCATCTGTCTCACACCACCACCACCATCCGTCTCATCACCACCATCATCTGTCCTACACCATCACCAAATCACCACAGCCACAACCATCTGTCTCACACCACCACCACGACCATCTGTCTCCATCATCACCACAACTACTATCATCATTTCCTGTCTCACACCACCACCACTACCACCACCAACAACAGCTCCCCTTTCACACCTTCCTCTCAGTTCGGTGGTTTTTATACGTAATTATGTTGATTATGGAGCAACTGAATGTCGGGTTGTTCGTGCAGGTAATGTGTTTGGAATTTAGAACTATACCATTTCGCCTAGCTGTCACCTCCACCTGTACCTTACCTTCCTTTCTGTATCGGGGTTTTCATTTACGCAATTTATCTGAGTTTTGAGTTACTGAAAGACGGGTTGTTTGTGTTTAAAATTCAGGTGTTTGGTAAGAAAATAATACACCATTCGTTCTTTTAGGTTACTACGTAAGAAAGGTCAACTTTTATTTGTTTTTTATCTGAGGAAGAAAGAACCAAAGGCCAGAAGTCTGCAAGATTGTTCCTTCCAAGAAAAAAAAATACATATACACCTTTTGGGTAGTTAGGTTTATTATTGATCGGAAAACGAGCAGGTGTTGTAGAAATGCGCAAAGGTTAGGGTAAAAAGTTGTTATTGTCTGTCATTCTTTTTTCTTTTTATATTAAAGTAAATTGACGATACTTTTTGAGGGGCGTGTAGGACAGTCAGTTTCCATGCTAGGTGTTTTGAAGGCAAGGAACTTTTTTTTTTTTTAATTAAAGTTACACTACATTGCTTTTCGTATTCAACCCAGAAACAAAAAAGAGTTGTGAGCACATTAGTTATACGTTATACAGGGAGTCCAGGTATGGTAGTTGTCCAGATGCAGGTAACTCATGCATACTTTTTTTTTTTCCTTTTTTTTCTTCATGCCGAGTTGCACATAACCTTTGTTGCCACACTTTCCTTATCAGGCAGGTCTTTGTTCGACCTTTCGACGACGTGAGACCGTTCAGTAAAATCGTCTGGCGTTAACAGGGGACTTAGTGGTGATAGTGTTAGTGTGCAGAGTATTGTGGTACAGGAGTTAGAGTGGTGGTGATTGTGTTACGTAATGAACTGGAGCTTGTAGGCGTGTGTGGCTCTTGATTGTTTTGCTGATGAGTGTTGCTGTTGAATGCACTCCTTATAGATAATACTGTGAGTGTGTTGCTCCTGAGTGCGTTGCAATTGACTGTTTTGTTGTTGTGTTTCTAGTAAATGTTGCAGTGAGTGTGCGTTGCTTCTTAGTGCCTTCCTATACTCATTTTACTCTTACTTGTCCAAAATTTGCCGTCTCTCGATCTCGAATGCTGAGCTGTAGCAAGAAATTAACACTAGAAAATGATTATGTTAAAGAAGAAGTGTCATGGATAGGAAGCAAAGCCGTAGTGCTGTCTTATGATATTCAGGTACAGAAATAAGTTGCATTAGGACACATATCTGGATCTGTTTAGAGTAAAAGTAGTATAGAAAATATTGCTGCGAGTATGTTGTCGTTGTATTGTTAATGTGTGTTGATGGAGAGTGTATAGCAGGCGTGACTGTTGCTAATGAATGTTGCTAGTGAGTGCGTCGACTGATAGTGTGTCGCTGAGGGCCACTAGCGATAGAGGGTGTGGCGGTCTTGAACTATCCTACCCAGGGCCACAAAAAAGCCGACCTTGCGCCAGAATGTGGTTGATCTTTCGCTGCGCCTGTGAGCTACCCCTACACAGCCACACCACAGCCTCCACTTCCACCTTCGCTGTTTTCCCCTTCCAGTCTCACAGTTCGCAGTTTCATTCTTAGTTCCCCGTTTCAGGCTTCGTTTCCCTTACAGTCCCACGCCTTATCCTAGTTTCGCGGTCAGCATTACCAGTTTCGGCCACGTATTTTAGTTTCTGAGTCTCCCATTCAAGCATTACAGCCTCCCATTCCACCATTAGTGTCCCGTTCCAGCCTCACGATCCACAGCCTTCTCACTTTAGCATTCCATAACTTTATTTCCAGTCTTTACAGCTGCGTGTCCCAATGCCTCAGCCTCCCATCCCAGCCATCAGCACGCACAGTCCATAGTTCACAATCTTTTCCTCCGCTCAGATTTACTTCCTGCCTTTTAATCACTCTTTGCGCTCTCAGATCATCCTGTCATACCTGTGCCCTCATAACACCTGACACGTGTAGTTTACCACACGTGCACTTGGTGGCACGCGCTGCACCTGCGTCCACATCGTCACTCACACCACCACAAGGTCGACCTCCACTCTCCACCCTCCACACCACTCACAGCCTTCACCCTCCACCCTCCCTCCACCCTTACCACTCACGTCTCTCCACTCCTACCAAGCAACTCCCCTCATCATCCACATTTCTTTCTCCTACTGCCGCCTCACCATTAGCATCCCTCAATCTTTTCTCTCCCACTCACATATCTGTCCTCCCATTATGTCCACCGTCCTTCTTTCCTTCTTTTCTCTCGCTTTTCGCATCTTTCCACCCCTACAATGCTGTTCATCTTACTGTCAACATATCCTCTGCTCCTACTCCCCCACATATCTCTCCCTTTCTTCCTTCGTTCATCAACTCTCTCACCACCAATTTCCCTTCACCCTCATTCGCTACAGATCACCACCCTCCACCCACCCATCCCTATCCACCCCTTCACCCGCTTGATCTCCCCACCTTCTACTTTCACACGTCTCTCCACTCCCCTTACTCTCTCCACTCCACTCACTCTCACCACTCCATCCTTCACCCTCTCACCCCTTCCAATCTTCACCACAGACTGACTCAGCTTCTGCACTATTTTTGAGATAATGTCGAGAAAAAAGAATCCATTATTACCAGCAGTTAAGAAAATCATGATGGGTTTTCCAATTGGGGTCGTGATGATATTCTTGTATTAGTAACAGTAGAAAGTGTATATTTAGCTTGTTAATCATCATCATCATCACATTCCATTAAGTTTTAGTAAAATGTGATGATGATGATGATGATGATGATGATGATGGTTAAAGTATATATTTTCCCTGTTATTTAATGGAATGTTATGATGACGATGACGATGATGATGATGATGATGATGATGATGACGGTGATGAGTAAGCTGTTGTATTGTCTTTCCAATTAGGGTGCCAAAAGTCGTGATTGTTTTCCTATATTATGAACAGTAGAAAGTGAAGTGAGAAATGTGATGATGATGATGATGATGATAATAATAATGATAATAAAGGTGAAACTCCTGATATTTGCCTTTCCGATTGAAGATGCTAAGAGATTGAAAGTATAATTTCTTTAAAGTGTAATGGTTCCTTTCACCTGTCACTGATTATTAGCCAACCTCGACGCCAGGTGTGTGAGTGGAGGTAAAGGTAATTACTACAATGAACTTCTCAACACCTGGAGAGAGAGAGAGAGAGAGAGAGAGAAGAAGAAGAAGAAGAAGAAGAAGAAGAAGCAGAAGAAGAAGCAAGAGTTTATGTTAAATTGTGGATGCTGGTAGGAACATGAATTTTGGTAGGAACATGAATTTTGGTTGGAATGTGAGTGTGTGGGTGCAGGTAGATGAGTTTTGGGTGGAATATGGGTGTGTGGGTGCAGGTAGGTGAGTTTTGGTTGCAATATGGGTGTGTGGGTGAAGGTAGGTCCCTTAAAATGTTAGTACAACTGTCAATGTTGGTAGGAAAATGAGCTGCAGTGTGGACGAGAGTATGAGCACTGAGTTGGTAGGAGTGTGTGTGTGTGGGTGTTGGTAGGTGGGTATCTTGGTAGGAACGTGAATCATGGCAGGAACGTGAACTTCAGCTGGAACGTTAGGTGTTGAAAGGGACATGGATGTTGGTAGGAACGTAAGGTCAAGATGGAGTGAGGGTGTTGGTAGGAACGTGAGTCCTGGGCACGCCGGGGCACTTCCGCACCCTCGAGGTCACGGTGTGAGAGAGAGAGAGAGAGAGAGAGAGAGAGAGAGAGAGAGAGAGAGAGAGAGAGAGAGAGAGAGAGAGAGAGAGATTTATCTAAACAAAGTCGTCCAGTGTTCAGTGTTGTTATATTTCTTTAGAGAGAGAGAGAGAGAGAGAGAGAGAGAGAGAGAGAGAGAGAGTATACATATAGTGAAAGTGAGCAAGTACCCATCTGTGTGTGCGTGTGAATCTAATAATATCAAAGCAGCTAATGCGGCGTGTGAAAGAGAGAGAGTGTAATGAGAGAGACAGTGAAAGTGAGAGAGTGTAATGAGAGAGGGTGAAAGTGAGCGAGTGTAATGAGAGAGGGTGAAAGTGAGAGAGTGTAATGAGAGAGGGTGAAAGTGATGCAGACTCCATTACCCCATTACATCCCGTCCTATCGTCATTCCCACGGCTGTTATGGAGGACTGTTAAGAGAAAGAATTGCCTTGTTACCTTTGTTTCTTTTGAGGTGTGATGATGATGAAGAAGGGAAGCATTTCTCTCTCTCTCTCTCAGCAAGGAAAATATCAATGAGTTTAGATGCTTTTTTCTCTTCTCCAATAATAATAATAATAATAATAATAATAATAATAATAATAATAATAATAACCAGTATCAGTAAAGAATATCACCCAAACTTCCTTTCCCCATCAACCCCAAAACTCTTCTTTAGCTCAGTCCGCCATGACAGTTCCCAAATTATGTGGTTTCTGCTCCCCCTCTTTTCTCATTTTTCATCCCCGTCTCACACCACCATCGCCACAGAAGACCCGCCCAGGCGTAAAATTAGGTAGGATTGATTAATGAGTGGGTGTGGCGGTGTGGTGGTGTTGTGGTGTGACGGTGTGGTGATGTTGTGGTACAGTGGTGTGTGTGTGTGGTGGAGCTACATAAGACTGGAATGGAATAAAGAGGTGACTGGGAAATAATGAATGACTGTAGTAAGCTGGTTGTAACGCAGTGGACTGTGATGTGACCCGCAAGGAAAGTACACAAAGAAAGATTTCAGAGAGAGAGAGAGAGAGAGAGAGAGAGGAGAAAGTCAGTTGAGAGAGGCTGACTCATGAAGTTAAAATGCATAGTAATCATTCTTAAAACTCTGATTTGAAGACGTTCCTCCTAAGATGAATGTAAGATATTTGTCGTCAGTGTCAGGTAAAAACGAAATACGTCTTTGTTGCGGAGAAAAATTATCGTGAACATTATGAATAAGAGGTGGACGTTATTCATCTGTACAGTAATTGAAAGCTTCCTACTATGATTAACTTTCCTGTGCTATAAAATAATTGGGTGTTCCGAATGACTTGTGGTGGCAATGGTACACGCCCCGTCTCACCTCCTCACCCCTCCTTCCCGCCACTTTTCACCCCTTTGCCCTTCCTTCCTGTCTCAAGCTCACTCCTCCGTCTCACCCCGGAACCCCTCCGCCAGCGTTTCCGTATACCTGGGGGAAAGTTAGGAGGGGAAACAGCCCCGGGGAGTAGGAAAGGGAAGAGTAGTTTTGGCGTCATTGTCTTCGGCGAGGTAGTAAACACGAAGACAATAGAGCAAAGGCGTCAGGGAAAGTGTCTGGGCAGGTGTTGTGTTGCTGTTTTGGTTCCTTGGTCCGTATTCTCATCCCTAACACCGTTTCCTAAGCGATTTATTTTGCCTATTACACCATGCCTTCCTTTTCTGTGTTACTTAAATCCTTCCAATACCACCATCATCTGCACAAATAACGTACAAAACGATATTAGCGATTTATTATGCTTATTTCACCTGCCCTCCTCTTATATGTTACTCAGTCCAATATCGCCATACTTTATACATATAGAGTACTAAACGATATTATCCAGCCTCATCCAAAAATAAATCGGTGAGGAAGAAACGTTAGGGAGCTTCTTTAACCCCCGAGAATGCGAGGCCTAGTGTTTTTGTTTCGTTTATGGTGCGTTTGTGGTAGTGAGGTTGTGAGTAATGTGTTACCTTTGTGATGGTGCGCGAGATCCAGCTATATTCATTTTGCATTAACTTGGCCTAGAGTTTTGTTCTTTTCCAGCTTATTTCACGTAGATCAGTGGCAGAAAAAAGACAGTACTAAAGCTACATCTCTTTCATAGCACCTCTTCGTGACTAGTATCGTATTCTAGTGTTAATCTTTTGTGGTAACCCAGCATTCAGGATGGAGAGGTGGCAATTTTAGGCCAAGTTAGAGTGAAAGTGGTATTGTTATTTGGGGTGTTTGTGGGGGATTGTGTTGCTTTGTATTGCTGGTGGTGGTTATTAATATTATTATTATTATTATTATTATTAATACCGGTATTATTATTATTGTGCTGCTTTGTATTGCTAGTGGTTATTATTATTATTATTATTATTATTATTATTATTATTATTATTGTTATTATTATTATTATTATTATTATTATTATTATTATTATTATTATGGAGAATGTGAGTGCATTCAAGTACTTGGGTAGTGTGATGAGTAGTGATGGAACTTTGGGGGATGAAGTGCGTGAAAGGGTACAGTAGGGAAGGAAGGTTGTTGGTACACTGAAAGCAGTGATGAGAAATAGGGAGGTGAGTATGGAAGTTAAGAAGTCACTGCATGATAGTATTGTGATCCCTACCCTGACGTATGGAAGCGAGGCATGGACATTGCAAGAAGGGAACAAGTCAAGAGTGAGAGCAGTGGAAATGAGTTACTTGAGAGGAGCATGTGGAGTGACGTGGAGGGACAGGTTGACGAATGAAAAAGTGAAGGAACGTTGTGGGGTGGATGTGGATGTGGTTGAGAAGATTAGGAGAAATACACTGAGGTGGTTTGGACATGTGAAGAGAATGGAGAATGAAAGACTGACTAAGAGGGTGTATGTGGGTGAGGTGGAGGGAGGGAGAGGGAGAGGTAGACCGAGGATGAGGTGGAGGGATGGAGTTGAGAGGTATATGAGGGAGGGGGGGTGAGTTGGGGGGAGGGTAGTCAAATGGTGGGTGACAGAGCGACTTGGAGGCGCTTTGTCTGCGGCCACCCTTTGCGGGATTAGGGCGTCGGGCTATAGATAGATAGATAGATAGATTATTATTATTATTATTATTATTATTATTATTATTATTATTATAAGGAGGTAAATAGGTAAAGAAATGAGTGAAGAGTAAGAAATACATTAACTAAAAACTAAGAAGAAAATAAAGAAAAAAGGAAGAGAATTGAACGAAGGGACGCGGAGGAAATGAGAGAGGAGTGCAAACTTAAAGAAAGAGAAAGAAAGAGAGATGAATCACTGAAGGGAAAGGAAATGACATAAAGAAGGAAAGGATCGTCTTAAACCATGGAGAAGGTGGAGGAAAGAAGTGAGATAACAAAGAAGAGAGAGAGAGAGAAGAGAGATAAAGTGAGGGAGACAGACGCAAGGGAAGGAGAGAGGGAAAGACAGAACAGAGGAGGGAGGAGAAGGAGGGTGAGGATTTGGTGAGAGAGGATGTGAGGAAAAAGAGGAAAACAATGAGAGCAAAAGGGAAAGAAGTGAGGGAGGGAGAGGAAAAGAGAATGGAAGTTACCTGTGGGGAGAGAGAGAGAGAGAGAGAGAGAGAGAGAGAGAGAGAGAGAGAGAGAGAGAGAAGAGGGAAAAAGTAAAAAAAAAAAAAAGAGTGAAAGTGGTATGACAAGATGAGATGAGGAATGGAGAGAGGGAGGTGAAGGAGGTTTAGAGATAGAGAGAGAAAAAGAGGAGGTGATGAGAGATGAAGAGAAAGAGGCGAGGGTTAGAGACGGGGAGGACAGGGAGAGAATAAGAGGTGAGGTAAGGGGAGGGGGGGGGGAGGTTTATGGTGTATGGGAGGTGTGTGAGGACCTCCTAAGGGCAAAGGGAAGGAAAGCAAGGATTGGCACGCAGAGTTAGGTGAAGGGACAGACGGAGGGATAATAATTACTCTTTCTCTCTCTCTGCTTTATATATATATATATATATATATATACACACACACACACACACACACACAGTATTCGCTTTACATTTTCGTTTTCTAAAACGTTCACAGCGTATCGATGCACCGAGCAACCATTTAGTCGTATATATAACTGTATATCACTGAGGCAGTGTTAACTGAAAACGAGTAGACGACATGAGACGAAGAGTTAGATTCACAACTTTAAATAAGGGCAAGGTGTAAGAGAGCCAGGTGTAAGAGAACAAGATGTAAGATAGTGAGGTGTAAGTGTAAGAGAACATAATGTAAGATAGTGAGGTGTAAGTGTAAGAGAACATGATGTAAGAAAGTGAAGTGTAAGTGTAAGAGAACATAATGTAAGATAGTGAGGTGTAAGTGTAAGAGAACATGATGTAAGAAAGTGAGGTGTAAGTGTAAGAGAGCGAGGAACCGGTCACCCAGTCAGCCAGTCACCAGCCAGACCGAGGGAGGAGGTGGGGGTGGGATGGGTAATGCCTGACCAATGAGAGGGAAAGTGTCTGACCCCAGGCTGACCCCCAGACAGACGGATCGCAGCGGGGAACAAGGGGACACTCAAACCCCTATCCCTAGAACCTTTTCCTTAGCGATTTATTTCTGGAGTTTTGGATTCAGCTGGTTAATATCCCTTTGCACGTTGTGTATGCAGAGTAAGGCAATATTAGAATGATTTATGCAGCACGAAGGACATTATGGTTCAGTAAACAAAATAAATCGCTTAGGAAAAGGTGTTAGGGAGCTTACTTAATCGGCGAGAATACCTTAGGCAACGATTTCTGAGACAACCTATTTACATTTTCTTTGCCATTTTCTTTATATTAAACTTGGAATATTGACAAGGGGACAATTTAGAAATTCTGATATGAGGCATTTTTATTATGTTCATAATTTTCTCTGCCAAGTTTTTTTTTTTTATCATGAACAAAGAGACACAACCACAACGATTCATGTATAATATTTTCTTTGTTTTCTGCATCTCTCCTTTTTATTTCATTTTTTTGGTTTTTCTTTCTTTTTTATTCTTTCCTTCATTTCCTTTCTTCTTTCTTTCTTTTTTCTTTTTTTATCATCTCTTCCTTTGTTCTCTTTTTTTTTTTACGATTTTTTCTTGTTTTTCTTTTTCTGTTTTCTGTCCGTCACCCCACTAGTGCTCTTGACCCACTAGACACCCGGGCGTCTGTCCGATTTATAGTTAATTTTTACGGTGGAATTTGCAGAGAGAGAGAGAGAGAGAGAGGAAACAGGTCGAGTGAAGGCATATAAGGCATAAGAAAACAGAGACAGTAAAAGGAAAGAGAGAGAGAGAGAGAGAGAGAGAGAGACGAAGAGAGGGGGGGGACGTGAGGAGTGGAATGGATAACTGGAGAAAGAGAGGGAGGAGGGAGGAGAAAGAAGAAAGAAATAAATGAAGAGGAAGAAGGACAGTCGAAGAGAGAGAGAGAGAGAGAGAGAATTGAAGGTCGAATAGAAGGTAGGTATGATGGAAGGCCTGAGGGAGGGATGGGAGGAAAGGAGAGAGAAGAGGGAGGGGGAAAGAAGATGAGGGGGGAGGAAAATGAGGATTGGGAGAAGGAGAGGGAGAGAGGAAAGACTGAAGGAGAAATGGAGGTAGAAGGGGAGGGAACGAGAGAATTGAAGATGAGAGGAGGAGAAGAGAGAGAAAAGGGAGAGGAGAGAAGTGACTGAGGAATGGGAGAAGAAAAAGAAAGAAGAGGATGGAAGAAAAGAGGGGGGAAAGAATGAAGGAAGGAGAGAAGAGAAAAGAGTGAGGGAGGGAGAGAAGAAAGGGAGAGGAGGGAAGTATCTGAGGAGAGAGAGAGAGAGAGAGAGAGAGAGAGAGAGAGAGAGAGAGAGAGAGAGAGAGAGAGAGAGGCAACTTTCACTGGTGTTGTCTGGCGGTGGGTCGGGAATGTCTGGTTGGGGGGGGGTCATGTCGGGAAGGGAAGGGGAGGGGAGTTGGGACGTGGATAATTGATAAGTAGAAGGAAATAGAAGAATAAAGAGAGAGAGAGAGAGAGAGAGAGAGACGAAAGACAAAGAAGAGAAACGAAAATAAAGAGGAAATAAAGATCAACATGAAGAGAAGAGAAACTAAAATTAAAGAGGAAATAAAAAGCACAGTGAAGAGGAAAAAGAAACGAAAATTAAAGACGAAATAAAATGCAGAATGAAGAGGAAAGAAGATAAACGAAAATTAAAGAGGAAATAAAGAGCAAAATGAAGAGGGAAGAAGAGAAACGAAAATTAAAGAGGAAATAAAGAGAAACGTGAAGAGGAAAGAAGAGAAACGAAAATTAAAGAGGAAATAAAGAGAAAAAGGAAGGGGAAAGAAGAAAAACGAAGATTAAAGAGGACATAAAGAGAAACGTGAAGAGGAAAGAGAAGCGAAAATTAAAGAGGAACTAGAGAAAATGGAAGAGGAAAAGAGAAACGAAAATTAAAGAAGAAAGATCAAAATGAAGAGGGAAGAAGATAAACGAAAATTAAAGAGAAAATAAAGAGCAAAATGAAGAGGGAAGAAGAGAAACGAAAATTAAAGAGGAAATAAAGAGAAAAAGGAAGGGGAAAGAAGAAAAACGAAGATTAAAGAGGAAATAAAGAGAAAAAGGAAGAGTAAAGAAGAAGAAACGAAAATTAAAGAGGAAATTAAGAGAAAAAGGGAGAGGAAAGGAGAGAAAGGAAAATTAAAGAGGAAATAAAGAGAAAAAGGAAGAGGAAAGAAGAGAAACTAAAAGAGGAAATAAAGAACAAAGAAGAAAGAAAAAAGAAAATTAAAGAGGAAATAAAGAGCAAAATGAAGAGGGAAGAAGAGAAACGAAAAGTAAAGAGGAAATAAAGAGAGAAATGAAGAGGAAATAAATGAAAAGGTATATATAAAAAATAGATTTGATTTTGGTGGAGTTGTGGTCGTGTCGGGAAGGGGGAGATGTTGGAATGTTGAAAAATTAATAAATATAAATAAACAGAAGAAAAATGAGAAAAGCAAGCGAAAAATATAGTAGAAATAAAGAGCAAAAGAAGGAAAAGTGAAATTGAAAAAATATATAGATAGATAGATGTAGTGTAAATATAGATAGGTAGATAGAAAGAAATATAGATATGTATGTATGGATGATGGAATTAGTTGTCTTGTTGGGATGGGGGGAGGAGGTAACGAAATTGATATTAAAAAGGGGGGAAGGATGAAGGATAATCGAATATATGAAAACGAAGGAAACAGAAACAGAGAGGTAATGAAACGTGTATGAATATGTATGGATGGATGGCGAAGGAATCAGGATATATCAGAATTGACGGAGAGTAATAGCAAGTTTTAAAAATATATGTAAAAAGAAATATGTTGTGAAGGCAGTAAAGTTTAGTTGGGAAGGAGTAGGGAATGCTGTAATAACCCGATCAGAAATGAAGAAGCAGGAAGGTCAAGATATGTATGTGAATATTTAAGTAGGGATGTAAGAAAGTGAATGTACGACTGGAGAGCAACAGAAAGAAAATGTTTGTCTGTGTATATGTCAGGATGTAATAGAATTTAAGACTACATAAAAAATAGATGAAAAATGTATGTAAATATATGTAAGGGGGAGGGGAGGGGAGGAGGGAGGGAAGGGATCTCAAGGAAGTCGTGTTGGGAAGGGGGAGGAGTCGGCAGGTAACAGTATTAAGTAAAATAATAATAATAATAATAATAATAAAACAAAAAGATAATGCAGTGTATCCAAAAATATATGTGTACAGCCAAAAGCTAAATTATTTCCAAAAGAATGGTTATATAAGCAGAGAAATATTTTGTCTTAATATATATGGAACCAAAAGTTACTTCATTTTCACTGGAATTATATATATATATATATATATATATATATATATATATATATATATATATATATATATATATATATATATATATAAAGAATAATATATCTGAGTATATCCTGAGGCCAAATGGTGTCATGTTTATAATCTTGAACGAATTAGTATGAAACGACTGAAGACAAAACGTGTACATATAAAATTTATCGTTTGAACATTTCGAATTAAACAAGATGCATAGACAAAAGAATTAGCCTCTCTCTCTCTCTCTCTCTCTCTCTCTCTCTCTCTCAAGCAACTTTCAATTTATGTCCCTGCCTCTGATTTAACACGGTAATTACTTAACCACGGGGATGTTGAAGGATGAAGGGGAGAGGAGGGAAGGGAAAGGAAGAGAAGAGAAGAGAAGGGAAGGGACGGGAAGGGACGGGAAGGGAAGGGAAGGGAAGGGAAGGGAAGGGAAGGGAAGGGAAGGGAGGGGAAGAGAAGAGAAGAGAAGAGAAGGGAAAGGAAAGGAAGAAAAGGGAAAGGAAGGGAATGGAAGGGAAGAGAAGAGAAGAGAGGAGAAAAGAAGGGAAGGGAAGTGAAGAGAAGAAAAGGGAAGGGAAGGGAAGGGAAGGGAAGGAAAGGAAAGGGAAGGGAGGCGAGAGAACGAAGGAAAGGTGAAAGAGGAGGAAGGAAATGTTTTATAGATTGATGGAGAAGAGGAGAAGAGAGAAAGGAGAGAACTTTAGAGAAGGAGGAAAAAGAGAGAGAGAAAAGGGAAGATCAGGTAGACGAGTGGATAGAAGAGAGAATGGAGAGAACTGAAGAGGAGGGAAGAGAGAGAGAGAGAGAGAGAGAGAGAGAGAGAGAGAGATTAGATAGACTGATGAGGAAAAAATAGGAAAATAATCATGAAATAAAACAAGGAAGAATAAGGGCAGGAAAGAGAGAGGGGAAAATGAGAGGGAAGGAGAGAGAAAGAAGGAAAAATTAAAGGGAATGAGAAAGAAAGAGGGAAAATGAAAGGGAAGGAGAGAGAGAAAGGGAGGAAAAATGGAAGGGAAGGAGAGAGAGAAAGAGGGAAAAATGAAAGGAAAGGAGAGAGAGAGGGAAAAATGAAATGAAAGGAGAGAGAGAGGGAAAAATGAAAGGAAAGGAGAGAGAGAGGGGAGGGAAGTGAAAGGAAAGGAGAGAGAGAGAGGGGAGGGAAAAGTGAAAGGGAAGGAAAGATTTGATGGTACCTATGGGCTAATTAGGTAAAAAAGGAGAAGGAATGAGAAAAAAGGGAGAGAAAGCGGAGGGAAGAAAAGGAGAGACAACAGAGAGGAGAAAAAGAAAGTGGAAGGAAGTTGAGAGGTAAGAGATAGGGAGGAGAGGTCAGACGCTCCGTGACCTGATGCGTGAGTTGTAGGATTGAACGGGAGAGAGAGAGAGAGAGAGAGAGAGAGAGAGAGAGGCCAGACACTCCCTGACCTTGCGTGTGTGCTGTAGGATCAGATGTGAAGGACCTTGAATCCTTTTGTTGCTATGGACGCTCGTGCCTCATTAAATTCACGCGAAAACTACACGATTTTTTTTAATTGGTTGAGAAATATAGTGGCCGTCAGCGGGTTTGATAATAATAATAATAATAATAATAATAATAATAATAATAATAATAATCTTGTACGAAGTTCCTCCTGCACATAGGATTATTTAATGTATATGCCTTTATAGCAAGTTGTATGATATAGTTGTAGGAGCGCATAGTGTAGCTGTTAGGAATTCTGCTGTGGCAAGATTAGAGTATTTCCAAGGACAGCGAAATGTGACCAGTTCTTTCTGCTACTGCGTGAGAGAGGGGCGGCAGACAGAGCTGGTCACTTTTCTCTGCGCTTTGCAAATATTCTGATCTATCCACAACAAGATTCTCTATGCATTACTACAGCTACATCATACATTGTTACGCTACATACATGCATTATTACGCTACATACAATACAAATACACAGGGAAGTTACCTAAGCATACCTCTCTTTCTTATCGAATGAAAATCACAAAGTTCATAGGGTTCATCTTTTTATTTCTGTCTATCTGTCTGTCTATATCCAGACGCCCTAATCCCGTAAGGGGCAGGCACAAACAGATCGCCTCCATATCGCCCTGTCCCTTCCCATTTCGATTTCATCACCCCAACTTACAACCCCCCTCTCACATATACCTCTTCACTTCATCCCTTCATCTCATCCTCAGTGTCTCTCTGCCCCCCTCCACCTCACACATACACTCTCCTCGTTAGTCTCTCACTCTCCATCCTCACCACATGACCTAACCACCTCATTGTATTAATTTCCTTTCGAGAATAATGTATTGGCGGGGGACAGGATGACATGGAGGCGATAAGATTGTGGCCACCCCTCACGGTATTAAGGCGTCTGGCAATAGATAGATAGATAGATAGATAGACAGAATACTCTGCACCGTCCTTCGTGTAGTTCGTTGCGCCCGAAAGAGTTAAGCGCATAAAATTAGTCTCCAGAGAGTACGTGTGGACGCAGAACCAGATTTCGGAACCTGTTTTGCTGTGGCTTCTGCTTCAGGCCCACGGTGTACATAGCCAACCATATCCAGCGCTTGCTCTGGTAGGGATTGAGTTGGAACGTAAGGTGAACGGAATTGAACTCCTTTATCCCGAAGTTGTCATTATTTATTTATGTATTTATTATTTTTACTGTTAGTTATTATTTTTTATTATTGTCATCGTTGTCGTCGTCGCGGTCGTCATCATAATCATCATCATCATCATCATCATTATCATTATTATTATTATTATTATTATTATTATTATTATTATTATTATTATTATTATCTATTATTATTATTATTATTACTGTATCTCCACACCATTTTATTAACCCAAGACAAGCTTTTTGGAAATGGAGAGGCGAGATATTATCTGCATAAACTCCCTCATTATCAGGTGGGCTTTATAAAGTTAACTAAAGACTTCAGGTGGAAACAAGAAGGCACTACTTAAGACACCATCGTAGTGAAGGGGTTACTTGGGACACTGCATAAGGACACCATCGTACTGAAGGGGTTGATCTCATTGGGTAGTCTTGGAAGGAGAGAAAGAATTTAAGGACTGTTGATAAAATGAAAAAAAAAAAAGAAGAAGAGGAAATTAGTATAAAAAAAGAACAGAAGAAGAAGAAGAAGAAGAAAAAGAAGATGATGATGCAGAAGAAGAAGAGGAAGAAGAAGAAGAAGAAGATGATGATGCAGAAGAAGAGGAAGAAGAAGAAGAAGATGATGATGCAGAAGAAGAGGAAGAAGAAGAAGAAGAAGAAGAAAATGATGATGATGATGATGATGATGATGACAAGGAGGAGGAGGAGGAGGAGAAAGACAAAGCATACCAGAGCAGGCCCCAGAAAGGAACTCAGATGAACATAACAGAATGACATTGATAGTGCACGGCAGAACAGTCACCCCTGCCTGTTCTTCTCCCCGCGGCAAAGGGAATCTGCGGTGAACGAGAACACAGGAGCCAGGAGAGAACAAAGGCCTATTCATGAACTTTCTGAGGCTCAATTTCGATGGAGTGTTTGGATACAGAACGTAAATTTGAAGACATGGTACAGAATCATACTTATCTTTCTTGCCTTTTTTTTATTTTTCTTTCTTTCTGTCTGTCTGTCTTTCTACCTTTCTTTCGTTCTGTCTGTCTGTCTGTCTGTCTTTCTTTCTTTCCTTCCTTCTTTCTTGCGTTCTTTCTTTCTGTTGTATTATCTGACAGGCTTATAAAACTGGCAAGATGAAGTACCGTACTGAAGAACTTAGAACAGAACAGAGCAGGGTTGCACTACAGAACAGACCTGAAGAGAACAGAGAACAAAGAGAACACCGGGCCAGAAAATGAAACCCAAGAACTAGATTAATAACACCATACTGTATATCAAGAGAACATAATTGGAACAGTCTCCTTGGCCATTACTCCCAAAAATCACAACTCTTCAGAAAGGTGTCTATTAAATTTCCACGCTTAACGAGGCTTAACGAGTCTGCTTAGGTATTTAGTATTCCCATTTCGTTTCGTATCTTTTTCACTCTTATGATTCATTCTAGTCGTTTTGGCAGCTGTATAAGTGAAGATAAAAGGACAGTGAATTAATTTTATACTGCACACAGATATATATTTAACCCTTTCACCTCAAGGACTTTTCTTTTTTAGTTATATTGCTATCATCAGAAATTGTTGTAAATTCTGAAAAAAAAAAAAAAAAACATTCTGGTAATGAATGGATCAGTGAAGGCCACATCCAACCCCCCCCCCCCTTTCCCAGCTCGAAAAACCTCCCCTGAGCTGAGTAAATCGTCTTAAGATGCCAAAATAAATAAGAAAAATAATAAACAAGTTAATAAATAAAAAGACCTACCTGTAATGAAGGATGTGAAATACCTGTGAGGTGATTAATCCAGGTAGAGGTAATGGGGAGGATTTAAGGAGATTTTGTGTGGGTTTTTAGTTGTAGTGTTTTTTCTTGTTTGTGATTGTGGTGGAGGGGATAGTGTGTTTGTTGTGTGTGTGTGTGTGTGTGTGTGTGTGTGTGTGTTTCTTTTCTTAATGAGAGAGAGAGAGAGAGAGAGAGAGAGAGAGAGGGAGGAATAAAAAGCCTTCTGGTAATAACACAGATACATAAAAAAAGAACTCTTGTGGTTAAACGAATTAATTTAAAGCCTACGACCCAATGACATGTGTAGAGTAGAGGCAGCAGGTGTGATTAAGGCAGGTGGATGCAGGTAATGATGAGTGAGATAATAATGGGGTTGTTGCGGGGAGTAGCCTTGCTGTGGGGTGGAGTGGGGGTGTGGGGGGGACGAGAGAGGAGGTATAGGAGGTGGAGAGGATGGGGAGGCGAGAGGGTGCAAGAGGAAAAGAGGATTGGAGGGAGGGAAGGAGGGAGAGAGGGTGGAGGAGGAGAAAATATGAGGGAAAGAGGAAGGGACGGGAGGAAAAAATGGAAGGAAGGGAGGGTGCAGGAGGAAAAGAGGATTAGAGGGAGGGAGAGAGGGTACAGGAGGGTAAGAAGATATGAGGGAGGGATGGGAGGAGAGGATGGTAGAAAGGGAGGGTGCAGGAGGGAAAGAAGATAGGAGGGTGGAGGGCTAGGCTGGTGGAGGAGAATGGAAGAGGAATATATATAGGAGAAATGAAAGGGAGGGATTGCAAAGGGAAGGAGGGAGACTGGATCTGTAGAAGAGGATAGGAGAGGGATGTAGATGTGGAGAGGATAGGAGGGAAGGAGAGGAGGTGCTGGAGGGAGAGAGGGAGGGGGGAGGGAGCAGGGGTACAGGAGGGAGAAAGAGGGTGGAAGGGAGAGTAGGTGAGTGGATTAGAAGTGGGTTGTACCGCTGCAGGGTATAGGACGGGGTTGCAAAGGGGGAGGGGACTAGGGATGTGAAGGATAGATGAGGGGGATGTAAGAGCGAGAGCGGATGGCAGGGAGGGAGAGGAGGATGCAGGATGAAGAGAGGATGGAAGGGATGTAGGAGAGAGAGAGAGGACGGGAGTGAGGGGGAGAAAGGAAAAGAGTGTAGGATGAAGGGAGAGTGAGAGGAAGAAAGAGAGGATGAGAGAGTAGGAGAGGAGAGAAGATGATGCAGGAAGGAGAGAGAGGAAGGGGAGAGAAAGGGAGAAAGGATGGGAGGGAGGGTGAGAGGATTGGTAGAGGAGAGCTGTATTACTGGTAGAAAGAGAAGAAAGTGAAGGTTTCTGGAGGAGAGAAGTGGAAAATGGTAGGTATATATAGTTGGAAGAAAATAGAGAAAAGACTT
>NC_137005.1:6437811-6442811 GCF_032717465.1 Coenobita brevimanus | reverse complement strand
GCACAACATTTCGGTGATGCGTTTCGTAACTTAGCGCTCCCACAAATAACCTGTCTCTAGTCGGTCTTGGTTTGTGATAAGGAAAAAGTCACCATATCTATCTTTCTGTCTATCTATCTGTCAATCTATCAGTCTGTCCATCCATCTATCTATCTGTCTATCTATCTATCTATCTATCTATCAGTTGACACGCCGTAATCCCGTTAGGGGTGGCCACAAACAAATCGCCTCCACATCACCCTGTCCTCTACCATTTGACTGCCTTCCCTCCAACACACACCCCTCTTTCATATATCTCTCCACTCCTTCCCTCCATCTCATCTTAGGTCTTCCCTTCCATCTCTACCCCTCCACCTCACTCACATACACTTCTCCTAGTCAGTCTCTCATTCTCCATACGTGTATACTAACTATAATACAGTCACTTTTGCATATATTTTCGTCCTTTAGTACTTTATTTTTCTCCTTGACAGAATAAGACAATACTGCGACTCTGGATCTTTCCTGTAGCACTTCTTCGTGACTAGCACTGTATTCTGGTGTTCATCTCCTGTTCTACGTGATCATTCGAGGCGGAGAGATGACAGTTTTACGCCTGAAGTGAACAGAGTATATGTTTTAGATACATTTATATTTCAGTCCCCAGCAGAAGATTGTACTCAAAACCGTAGAAAATGGAAGTGAAATTTTTTTTATTACAGCCGAGCATTCGAGGTGGAGAGAAGGTAATTTTACGCCAAGTTTAAATGAACATTGTATATATTTTAAGTACATTTATATCCCTCGAAATGTCTGTAATAAATGCCGTAGAAAACAGGGTTGGAAGATAAAAGATGGCGACTGAACAAAGACGCTTCGTAGATGTAAAGGGAGGGCGGGAAAAGGCGTGGCCCCCAGTCTGACCTTTACGCTAGCCTTGAGACCCGTACACTTAGTTCAGGCGCAGAATGTACCGCTCTCTCGGTCCCTGTACGAGAATACCTAACTTCCAGACGATATGAGGCGAGAGGAACGAAACAATACGATCAAATGCTCTTGGCGGACTAGTTTTTCTCGGGCGTGGTGTGTATATGTAGCGGTAGCACAGACTAATAGCGAGGTCTCTGTGGCCTCTGCGCTGCAAACTAGTCCTGTCGCATATATAGATAACAGAATTCCTATTGCTAAAAATAAAGGTAATTCGCTGAGGAATATAGTACTGGAACTGGAAAGCATTCAAGAGCACATAGCTCCGCCAGCGCCATTAATTAATGATTTAGAATTTACTGCTGTAATTTGTCTTTCCTACCAGACGAAGATTCAAACGGTCTTACCTGATCAATTAATTCTACGGTCTTAGTCTGCCTTATTACACACTTTCGTAGAGGACAACCTCCACCAACGCCAATAAAATTAGTAGATTCCTGCCTCTCGATCCGGATCCACCTCAAAACTTAGTCAACTCTTCCTGGACCCACTACTCACTTATCCACCAAAATTCACTGAAATCCGGTAGCAGCTTTTTGAGATATCCTGTAGACAGACGGACATGGAAAGACATAACCCCAATTTCGTTTGTAGAGGCAGTAAAGAAGTAGGAAGGAGTATGGAGGAATAGAAGAGGATAAAAGGTTCTTGTGTTCCTCCCCCTCCTAAACCATCCGTCATATACACGTAGGAAAAAAAAAATTACAATCAGATGACCTAATTCACTGAGGAATGCAGTTTTGAAATAGCGAAGTGTTGAGGAGGAGAAAGAAATGGAACAAGACAAAGAGGGAGCAGGAGAAAAAAGGTGAGAGAAGGAAATGAGGACGAGGAACGTGAGTGTAGCCAGTCCTCTCTACAAATTTGGAGAAGTGTCTTGGAGGAGGAGGAAGGAATGGAAGGAGAGAAAAAGGGAAGAGGAGAGAAAACGGTGGAGAAGGAAATGAAGATAAGAGCATTGGTGCAGCCAATCCTCTGTACAGATTTGGAGAAGTGGTCTGGAGAAGAAGAATGATAGAAGTATGGGAGATGAAGGAATAAAAGGAGAGAAAGGGGGAAGAGAAGAGAAAAAGGGAGAGAAGGAAATGAAGAAGAGGAAAGTAGGAGTAGCCAACCACATATACAAATTTGGAGAAGCGATCTGGAGGAGGATAATGATACGAAGGAGAGCTGGGGGACGGAGACAGTGGGATAAGAATCATCAATATTTGATTTTGCAGCATTTACATAAGTTAGTTCCTGGTTGGTATTGAAATGGTTTCCCTTTCGCTCTCTCCCTTTCTTCTTTTTCGACTTTACTTCTTAGTGTGTGTGTGTGTGTGTGTGTGTGTGTGTGTGTGTGTGTGTGTTTTATGAGGATAAGCCACTTCTACTGTAAGCTAATAAAACTTTTAGCGTTCATTCTGTAATACCCTTTAATGTTCAGTCCTCTCTCTCTCTCTCTCTCTCTCTCTCTCTCTCTCAGTTCATTGCTAGAACCCCTTTTTTGCATAGCCGGTACTCAGTCTCCCATTACACTCTCTCTTTCAACACAGTCTGACCTACTTCCTCAGTCCGCCTGCAGGATACATTACCCACAGACACAATACGGACGCACCTTAACCTGTGTTCTTTCTAATTACACCCTTTCTCTACGATAACGGTTATTTTATTCTCTCCACACAGACGATTTTATTCATCTCAAGGGATTTAGGAGAAGGGGAGGTTAAATATAGCCTTCATTAACTCCTTCACTGTACGAGGCTGGATCACCTAACCTGTACAGTTTAGTTTGGTATTAGGTGAAACAGAGTAAAGTGCGTTACCTGGTTGAGAAGGTTAATTACACTTCAACGGACTGTTTTACCTGCGAGTTCAGTAATATCCTTGCATTGTCAGCACACTTGACCAACTTTATTATTATTGTTATAGGCGTTATGTACTGTGAATTATAGGATAGACTGATCACCACGTATATCTCACTCTTACATTATACACAGATCCTGCCGACACATCTCAGGTCACCCTCACTCTTACACATCCCAGCTCACTCTCACTCTTACACACATCCTAACTTCACTCTCACTACCAACACAACAAACTCACTCTCACTACCAACACACTTTTACCAACTCCTTTAATTTGCAGCTTCAGTACAGTTTCTACCAATACACAGTTCCAACATTGCCCTTCATCCCTCTGGCTTTGTGTGTGTGTGTGTGTGTGTGTGTGTGTGTGTGTGTGTGGGTGGATGGGTGAATGGGTGTGTGAGTGAGTGAGTGGGTGGGTGTGAGTGATCATGGGATTCCCTGGGTACACGCAGTAACTCTGTATTAAGGTACCGGAGACACACACACACACACACACACACACACACAGCCTTGTACCACACCCATCACAGCCATACCCGTCCTACTCCCTCCTTCCCTCACTCCTCTCCCTACCCCCTTCTCTCCTTTCCTCTCCCCCCCTCTCCTCTACACCTCCCTTTCTTCCTCCATGGTCATCCATTTTTTTTTTCATTCTCTGTCATCCTTCCTCTTTCATTGTTCCTGTCTTTTTTTTTCCTATCACTGTTCTTGTCTTCCTCTGCTTTCTCTCCTCTCTTCTGCTTCTCATTGTCTTTTTCCATGTCTTCCAAACTTATCTTCCTATATCCCACCTCCTCCACCTCTCCCTGTCTTCCTCCATCCTGGCTTCCTCTTTCCAACTTCTCCTCCTGTCTCCCTTCCTGTCTTCCTCCCTTACCCTTCTTCACTTCCTCTGCCTCCCTTCTCCCTCGTCTACCCATCGCTGGCTTCTATCCTGGCTGTCCATCCTGTCTGCCTGCCTCTGTCCCTCCTTCTCCTCTTCCTTCCTGGTCCTCCATCCTTACCTGTTCTGTCTTCCTCCTCCTCCTCCTCCTCCTCCTCCTCCTTCTTCCAGTACTCCATACCCTCATACCCTCCCCCTAAACAGAGATACCCCCTACCTTTCTCTTTCCAATGCCCCTCTTGGCTCACTTTAGACCGGTCCCGTTTGTACCTTCCTTTCCCTTTCCTCTCTCACCCCCTTGCCCACTCTCTTGCCCATTACCTCCATCTTCATGCCCCTGTTCTCTCCATTCGTCCCAAATCCCTACTCTTACCCGTCCTCCTCATTCCATCTCTCTCTTCCATATGTCTCCATCTCCTCCTCTATCCCAGCCAGGTCCCATGTCCACTGTCCCATCTTGCCTCTCCGCACTCCTCCTCCCTCCGCTTCTCTTGTGTCCCTCTCTTCCTACATCTGTTCCCCCTCCTCCCCTTCTTATCCTTACCTCCACCGACAACCCCACATCTTCCTTCCCCGACCGCTTCCTCGTACCTCCCTCTCCTCTTCATGGCCCTACCTCTTGCCCATTCTCTTGCCCCAAGGAGGTTGAAATCACCAGAATCTGCTGACGTGTTTTTGAAGTTATTGTTGTTACTTCCAGACGATTTTCAGATTAGCAAACTAAAAAAAAAAAAAAAAAAAAATGAAGGGGTAAATCTGTCATAGTTAATTCCAGCAAATTGAAAACCCATCAAAAAAAAAAAAAAATCTGAAAGCAGCTGAAAAAAAAAAAAAAAAAAAAAAAAGATTGGAACGGGGGAGGGAAAATATCCTTGTCTTGCTCACTGTCCCTTCCTCCTACCCGTAACCTTTCCTCTTACCCCACCTCCTCTTTCCTCTTCCTCCTGTCTCCCTCCACATCCCCCCTTCCTCCTTATCTCTCCACTTGCCTTCCCCTTATCCCCTCCACTTCCCCCTTCCTCCTGTCCTTCTCCACCTCCCCCCCTTATCCCCCATACTGCCTCCTCCTCCTACCCTCTCCATCTACCCCCTCTCCTCCTCCTACCCAGCTCACCTCACCCGGGTATATCCTGTCTCGCTGTCCTTGGCTACTCAGATAATCTACACAAATATTCTCACACACATGATATGCACACCCACGTACATGTTTACGCGGATGTACACACGCACACACATATATACACACACACATATATCTAAACTACATGCAGGTTCACACACATACACTCACACACACACAC
>NC_137005.1:6407811-6432811 GCF_032717465.1 Coenobita brevimanus | reverse complement strand
GGAATGAGTCTCCTTTGTTACTGTAGGAATGAGTCTCCTTTGTTACTGTAGGAATGAGTCTCCTTTGTTACTGTAGGAATGAGTCTCCTTGGTTACTGTAGGAATGAGTCTCCTTGGTTACAGTAGGAATGAGTCTCCTTTGTTACTAGTCAAATCAGCCTTGCAGTCTGACTACATCTGGCCATCAACTGATCTGAAAGGGGTTAGGGATCAGTGTCAGATTAGAACAAACACACTGTTGGGAAGAGGTTAATGAAAGCTGTATCTTACCTCCCAAAAGCCCTCCTGAGCTGAATAAAATCGTCTGGAGGAATGGAATACAGAAGACTTGTGTTTACTGAAGGGTTTAAGAGGTTATATTACAGTTCGATAGCGTCATGCACTGTTATATCCTGGTTGAGATGTGGAGAGGACTGCTGTGTCAAGGTGGGTGAGTGAGAGGGAGTGGGGGTTGTGAGGTGAGAGAGAGAGAGAGAGAGAGAGAGAGAGAGAGAGAGAGAGAGAGAGAGAGAGAGAGAGAGAGAGATTAAATATTGTTCATTAAGTCCAAGGTCGTATTTTGTATAACATTCTTGGTACCGGCATTTTCTTTTCTTTTTTTTTAAGCCAGTGAGAGAATTTTTGAACTGGGGAGGCGGTACATATAGCCATCATTTATCCTTTGAACACGAGAGGTTCTTTGAAAGCTGAATGAAATCGCCAAGAGACAGCCAGGTTAAATTGTACGACCGTGCCGTAGTGAAAGGATCGAAGATGAGATTATGAGGTGTAAGTACAGTAGATGGAGGTGCTCTGTGAGGTGAGGTGGGAGGAGGCTGAGGTTTGATAAGGCGATAAGAGGTTGAGAGACGCTGTGATGAGGTTTGAGGAAGAGTAGGTGAAGTGTGAGGCGTTACAGGTGAAAGGTGAAGCGTAAGAAGTACCAAAGGTGTGTGGGAGTCACGTGGCAGTGTTGTGCATGCCAGGTAACATAACAGAGCTGGCAGGCTGTGTTGCAAAAGAGAGTGACGTAGTTGGTGGTGGTGTGCTCTTGAGAAGGCCAGCGAACGAGGTCAGATTTTTAGAGCTTTGAGTCACAAAGCAGATTTGTTGAAGGACAAACATGCATGCTGCCAGTCAGATTCCCATTTCTGTAACTGTCGAACTTTTTTTTTAATCAGTTTTTATACAGCCATTGGTGTACATCCTCTTATGTGCATTACTGAAGAGGTATCTGCACGACACATTTTTTCCGACAAGTGCATCTTGGGGGGAAAAAAAAAAATGCCAAGCGGGAGAGAGTACGTGAAGATTTTTTTTTTCGTTTATATAATGCTTTTCATATACCAGGAATATATATGTATATAGTTTTTTCATCACTTGCGATAAGAATGAGGCACTTGTGTAGACTGTAGTCTCTCAACGCTGTGGTTAGATCACTACTTACTGCAGCCCTCAAGTTACTTCAGACAGTTTCTTTTGGCAGTCGTCTTTTCGCACTGTCGAAACTCTAATATTTTGCAGTTGTTTATCATGATCAGCATCGGCATCATCTAGCGTGTTGCTGGGGTGGAAATGGGGCGGTGCGGGTGGCATTTTCTGGGGTGTGGGGCGGGGCACGGCTGGATTGAGGTGGAGTGCGAGAGGGAAAGGGTAGGAAGTGGACCAGGTCACTCAATGGCGCGACCCAAGATGAAAGGGAAACGCCATCTCACCTGATCTTTTAGAGAGGAACACATGAAGGTTTATTTTCGTTAATATGGGAGACTTCGGAGCACTTCAGCCATGGGTGTTTATTTCCCGTATTTCACGTTATTATTTGCTTGTATAGTTTGTACAGTCATTTGATATCGGTGTACTGTAGTTTGCATCCATCGCACACAAGGATACTAAGGTGTAATGAGCAAAACAGACTACTGAATCTCAAACAACTAGCATACTACCCATAGACACATCCATATGCATATAGATACAAATGTATTTAGAGGCATAGATTCAAGTATACACACAAAGGCACACACACGGATAAATACATGCCTTATTGCAAATAAACAGAACTCTTTAAACACACACACACACACACACACACACACACACACACACACACACACACACACACACACACACACACACGTAATGTTAGCGAAGGCGTTAATTCCGTCAGATGTTTGCTAATGGGGTGTGCTGGGTGACTGTCAATTTGCGGGAGATAATAACGCGAGAAGAGGCTGAGTGACTAAACGTGGGTAAACTGGCGCAGATAATGACGGGAAGTGCTCGCTTATCTGGGTCGGTGCTGGAGGAAGGGAGGGAGGGAGGAGGGAGGAAGGGAGGGAGGGAAGAGAGAAAGATGGGGGAGGGAATGTGGAGAGGGAGAGAGTGATTATATTAGAAGAGTGGAGAGGGATGGTGTCTAGATGGAAACAGATAGATAGGAGAGAGAGAGAGAGAGAGAGAGAGAGAGAGAGAGAGAGAGAGAGAGAGAGAGAGAGAGAGGATGGCTAGGAAGGAGGAGATGGGAAGGGAATGAAGAGGGGGAGAGCGTGGAGAGATGGAAGACGGAGTGTTGAAAGGGAGAATATGGAAGAGGAGGAGCTGGAGAGAGGGAAGGAAGGTGGAGAGGTAGGGAGTTGATTAATGGAAGAGTATGGTGAAGGATTGTAGCTAGATGGAATAGGTGGGGAGAGGGAGTGTGGAAAGGGAGACTGTGAAGAGAGAGGATGGCTAGAGGAAATAAAGGGAGAGAGGGGGAGGGAGAGAAGAGAGGAAGTGTGTGGAGAAGGATGGTGGGAGAGGGAGGGGGAGAGGGAGAGAGAAGAGGTGGGGAAGGAAGGAGGAAAGGGAGAGTATTCAGAGGGATGATGAGTAGGAGGAAGTGGGAGGTGAGTGAGGACAGACGTGGATAGCAGCGAGGAAAGGGAGAGTGAGGAGAAGAGAGATGAGGGAGAGAGAGAGAAGCTTGGGAGGGAGGGGGGGAAGGAGAGAACTGGGGAGGAGGGATGATGGCTGAAGGGATGAAGGGGAGAATGTGGAGAGTGATAATGGAAGTTTATATGTGTGAGAAAGGAGTTAGGAAATCGATGACAAAGTAAAGCAGTAAGAAATAAAATTAAGGAATGGATGAGGGGAATGTCAGAAAGAGAAAGGAATGAGTGTGGAAAAATGTACAGTAGGTATAGACTGGAGGGAGATAGAGAGGAGAGTGTGTGAAAGATAGAGGGGCAGGAAGATGATAGAGGAGGGCCTGAGAGGGATCTTTACGGAAGAGAGAGAAGAAAGATAAAGAAGGAAGATAAAGAGATAGGAGGGGCAGGTGGACGAGGGTGGGGGGAGGTCACACAAGTCAGGGACACATTGAACCTGTTGATACCCACTTGTCCTTCACTGCTTTTTAAATTCACGTTTTTTTTTTTTTTTTTTTTTTACCTCTGAAATAAATTGTCACTTGATGCCACCATCGTAGTGAAAATTTTTTGTTTTTCCTTTGACAGTTTTGGGATTCTCTGCTGAATAAAAACGTGTGGAGTGAGCACCACAGTAAATTATGATCCTGTGTCATGCTTCCATAATGCTGTGAATTGTTCAAATTAAACAACCATACTCAGTCATCGAACTGAGGGACATATATATTACATATAAATGACTAATTTCAGAGATGATAATTTCATTTGGTTGTGCTAATATGTGTGTGTGTGTGTGTGTGTGTGTGTGTGTGTGTGTGTGTGTGTGTGTGTGTGTGTGTGTGTGTGTGCATGCGCGCTTTATGCGGATAGGATAAGCCACTCCTAAGGTAATAAACTTTTAGCGTTCATTCTGTAATACCCTTTAATGTCCAGTCCCCTAACTCCCGTGTTCTTCCTTCCACAGCCAATGAGAAGGACTACATCGCAACTTTACCAGAGGAGGAAAATGTGGTGTGGGCATGGATGCTGTTTTTGTGCTTCATTGTGCCAGAACTGGGGTCTTGGTTCAGATCCACCAGAATGTGTGTTTTCAAGGTAAGGGTGGTTCCAGTACTTTTGTTTACAGAACTGTACATCTCTCTCTCTCTCTCTCTCTCTCTCTCTCTCTCTCTCTGTCCTCCATGCCACCCAATCCTCTCCCACCAGGGTGACCCTCCTGCAGCACAAACTACCCACACTTATTTACCTCTTCACATCACCTCTCCACCTCGTCATCAGTCTTTCTATCCCGTCTACCATACTGGACACACACTCTTCTAGTTGTCTCTTGTCTTCTCATGGTCAGGCCATCTCAGGATACTTCTCCTGTCATTTTTTGGCACATCCACTTCGCCACTACAATATTTCTTCACTTCCTCATTAGTCTGTCTGTCTCTCCATATAACTCGGTATGCTCATCACAAATAACTTGATTTCACTTCCCTCACTCTTTAACATGTATCATTCCAAGGAAGTCCAAGTATCACTCCTTACCTTTGTGTGGGGATTACAATACTGTACTGTTGTGTAGTGGGTTCTTTACTTTCATGTCCACTTCCCTTTTCGTAATAACTTTCCTAACCTTACCTGCAGCCTTCCTTCCCTGCTTTGCCCTATTCTTGCACTTTATCCTCTAAACTCCTGTCCTTGCTCATCACACCACTTAAATATTTGAAGGCACTCACATTGTTTATTTCCTGATCATTCAGCCTCACTATGCACTCTGTAACTTCATTCATCTCAAGGACCGTACCTTCACATTTTGCTATACTGTATTCCGTTCACTCTCAAATGTCTTTTCTTATACACTCTTGCAGAGCCTTTCACCAAGTCTTTCAGCTCCCACTTTTATTTACTTAATAAAACACTGTCATCAGCAAACAATAGTATAGGCAGTTTCCATATCCTACCCTATCTCACAAAGGACACTCCAGCATCCACTTCCTTACCTTGTATATTTCTTTTATAACACCATCAATAATTATACTGATATCAGATTAGTTACTTCCGCAGAAGCTGGATATCATGAATTTATTTGACTGTGATCAGACTTAATCCATATCATAAAATTTTCAGCATCTGTGAGAGGGAGCTTTCCTAACAAATTAGAATTTGTTCACGTCTGTCAAAGCATATTACAATATTATTATTCACTCATTTGGTATAGTGAATTATTATTATTATTCATGATTGCACACTTTGTCCTTTCTACAGTCTTGGAGGAAACCTTTGGCAGGAGATATGTTTTGGGTGATGGTATTTGAGACCCTGCACACGGTGGGGATGGGTCTGCTTATCTTCCTGGTGCTGCCGGACCTGGATGTCATCAAGGGTGCCATGCTTACCAACTGTGTTGCCTTCATTCCAGGATTGTTCGGTATAACTGATCTCTTTTGTGTTTCCCTCTTTTTATTTGATAATAATGTATCTCTTTCTTGTTTCACCCTTGTCATTTGGTTTAGGTAATCTCTCTTGTTTTCCTTTTTTCATTTGTTACAGTATAACTCTTCTCTTTCTTGTTTTTCAGTTTTGTTCTATTCATAGCAGATTATTTCTGTCACCACCATCATCTCTAGAGGGGTAAATAATGTGGTCTGTAGATACTTCATTGTTTTTAAACATTAAGTATTTAATATCTGACGTTTTTCTCCTCTCGAAAGGTCTACTGTCAAGGACAAGGAAGGAATCCCATGTAGCTCTGAAGGTGCTGATGGACCTTCTAGCATTGGGATGTCAGTTGACAGGCCTGGTGGTGTGGCCTATTGTGGAGGCTGGGAAGGGTAACCCAGACAGCTGGCGTATGTGGATCATTCCTCCTGCTGTGCTACTTACATCCTTTGGCTGGTGGGAGAACTATGTTGACAGACACTCCAGGTTCTGTGAGTACTGCTGTATTATCATGTTGGTGTCATGAAAAAATAGTTAAGATATATAAGATATTATCATCAATACCATAATATCCTAGCTTATTTGTCCATCTCCTGATGGCAGTTCATGGGGGAACAGTACATTAGAGATGATGATGATGATATTTTTCTCTGAGGTGAGAAAATGTAGAACACAGCTTATTGTTATCATGGCTCAGGGGAGATGGAAGTTTGTCAGTTGGAAAAGGTCTTACAGACTGTTCTTGCTGTATGTTTTTCCTAAGGCTTCACCCACCCATCAAAGTCAACATTTACTGAGTACCTGGAGAATATGAGGGGTCTACAGTGGTTTTTACAACACTGTGATCTGGTAGGAAGAGATCATCATCATTATCATCAGCATCTTTATCTTTACAGCTCTGTACTTCTCAAAGGAGGCACAGTACTAGCTGGATATCTCCCACTGAATTAATGTAATATTTTACTACTAAGCTGCTGTATCATATATTTTTCTGTTCAGACAGGTATAGTGCATCATATATTTTAAGGAAAAGTACAGTAGCAGTCTAATGAAGAATTTTTTAAAATTTCCTCTATAAGTCATAATCACAAGTTGTTATAAGTAACGTATTAGCAAATGCTTTAAGTCATTGGTGCATTTGTTGATATTAATCCTCTCCCCCCCCAATATCTGTAGCAATCATCAAGTACTACGGAGGCATCAAGGAGCGACTGTGGAAGACGCGTTACTTCTGCTACATGTTTGTCTCATTATGGAAATGCTTGGTTTTCTTCACCATGATGATCGTCTCCATGGGTACACGTCTTACGGAGTTCTCCACTGTGTTTGAACTAAGCAAGGCCCTGAGGTGAGGAAGGGTGGCTACTATAACTTGTCCTGTAATTGCCACCTCCCCATCCTGGATACTGAGCAGCAGCAATAGAGTCATCAAGAAGTACTATAGAAAGGATGAAGAGGCTTATTATAGGCATACTTTAGCAATGAAGTGTAAGAAATAAATGTAAGATTATGAAAACCTCCACCAAGTTAAGATGGAAGAACTACATTTTAGTTAACATGATTGCTGAATACTTACTGAGAAATAGCAGTAAATTTGCTGTATGAAATTAAATCAGTTTCTGTACTGGCAGATGCTTTTGACCTAGTTAATATTCTTCTCACATTAAGTAGGATACCATCCCTCAGTACATTACCTTATTTCATATAAAATTTGTACTGAGTCAGGTTATTCAAAACTCAGTGTACCCAGTATTTTTATTTTACATTGTATTTCATTCATGGAAGTACCAGTACATGTGTTTTCAAAGTTTTTGTTTATTTGTTGAATACTGAAGCCATCATGTAATACTGATTACATCTGTACTTTTTAGATGTTGTTGATTTTAAATGTAGTAATGTATACTATTTGTCTAAGTAAGTTTTCTTGATTCAGTGCACATGGGATCAATGTGACGGAAGTGCGTGAGACATTACCAGGTCACACTGTTCCCGACTTCCCCACGGTAGCTCCCCTCGAACACACCCAGATCATCTACTCATCTGAAGGCACCCCACTTTATGTCTTCCTTCTTCAGGTTCTTACTTCCTGGCTCTGCTACATTTTTGGTAAGGAAGCACTTATTTAGTTAGTTGTTATTATATAAGTAGTTATAATACATTTAAATATACTGTAATTAAATCACATACTGTACATAGTAAATTGTAGTTCTGTATTATTATTAATATTGTTCAGACTTTTATATTTCACATATACTTAGAATATGGGGGTGACCATCATCCACTCACTTGGTGTAGTGCTGCATACTTCTTCCACAGGCAACTCTGTGTTGAGTGACGAGCCTAATGGTTTCCTGTAACCCGGGAAACCATTTATGACACTGGGTGATAAACATACAGGCAAATAATGGCATGATGTGGAGTCTACTATGATGCCTTTGTTAACTAGGTAGAGAAATGCAAATCCAGTTTCCATCCAGAATCAAACCTCCACTCTTCCCTGCAGCATGCTGTGACAAGGTGTTGTCCACCAGAGGGGAACATGGGATAGCTCTGCAGGAGTGATTGCTTGCCTGCAGTTGATAAGTCTGCTCAACCAGACAGATCAGGGTTACCCTACTACTACTGCTCTAATATATTTATATATTTTTTGTATCTAGTGATCATATGTCAGTGCAAATGTCATTTCCTGTTTACAGGCAAGTTTGCGTGTAAGATCTGTATCCAAGGATTCAGCTTCGCCTTCCCAATCAACCTGACTATCCCCGTATCTATCTCACTGCTCATCACTGCTTGTGGTCTGAGATATGATAATGCCTGCTCAATCGATTTTATCCCTGCTTATCTCTTTTGGGAGTGCAAAAATGGGGATATTCTCAACGATTTCCTGAACAAAGATGTAAGTGCTCAGCTGTACTTTTACTCATGCAGGCCACTTTGCAAATTCTATATTCAAAATAATTTTCTCTCACTTTATAACTACTGTACAATAAACTCTCACAGGATCAAACTTAATGGTGAGGAACCAAGTTTGATATAGGTGAAACTTTTACTACAATAGATAACAATGGATTTTTTTCCAGCTAAATCAGATTACTGTTGATTTTATTTGGAAGAAGTCTGTTGCAACCATGTGGGCTTGAGACAGAGGGAATAAAAAATTCACACTTATGTGTTGCTGGATGTCATAACACATCAGTTAAGCGCAGGAAGTTCATTCTTTATTTACACTAATATGGAATAAACATCAGTCACTCTGAACTTTTTCCAGATAGGCCTATATTAGGACTGAATATTTTTTGAAAGAAGAAAAAGACGGCCTGTTTATTATAACACGTCCAGTATACTGAGAGTTGGTGAACAAAAGTAAATGTTGTGTACTGTACAGTATCATAAATTCACTTAAGTAATGTAGTTGGCTGTGCTCATGGATAACTTTTAGCAACCAGTTTGATTATAAATCCTATGCAGTAATTTTTTTTCTTTTCTTTTTTAAACTGTAATTTTTCAGTGACAAATGGAGGCAGTCAGTGACATAATTACACTTATGAGAATTAAATTTTTATATACAGATACATTATTTTGGGGATTAAACACGTTTGTAGTTTTATAATGATTAATAGATATTACTAGGTACAAACTGACAAACATATTTTTCTTTGAAAATTTTTATGTACATAGGTATTAAAAATGTGATTTTTTTTTAGTGATACTGTATTTTTAGAACTTAAACTCTTGGTGAATGTTGATGTAATGCAGTATATTTTGTACTGTGTTTAGTGTCATATCTGATAATTGTTCTTTTCCCTTCCACTGTAGTTTGCATGGGTGTGGCTCTTCTGGCTCCTCTCTCAAACATGGATCACATTACACATATGGACCCCTAAATGTGAGCGTCTAGCATCATCAGAAAAGCTCTTCGTGACACCCATGTATAACTCACTGTTGATTGATCAGTCATTAGCACTCAACAGAAGGCGTGATGATGAGGGAGATGTAAAGACGGAAGACTTGAATCTCAACCCAGATGATCATGAAAATGAGGTATGATATGCATTATCTTTATAGTGTTCTTGACCAGTGTATTGATAGTTACTGCATACAAAAATATAACAAATCTTAGTATAAACTTTTGATACAGGTATATATTATAATGGAATTAATGCTCAGGTATTGTGGAGGATTGTTTTTGCCATAATGGAAGTAGTGTTCATATGTCATGAAGGAATATTTGTCATTTTCTTATGAATGTTGATGATCATTATGCAGTTTCATAGCATGCACTCCTTACTTGAGGGGCTAAGGCATTGCCCCAGATTAAAGGAATTACAGTACTTGGGACATATTGCACTTTGTGACTGAAGGCCTTTCATGGTGTCAGTAGTGTGGATGAATAGCTTTTTTTTTTTTTTTTTCGTGTAAAGATTTGCATGTGTAAGAATAAGTGAATATTTCAGTGGGTGGTTCAGTGTCAGTGTTGGAATGAGATAATGATGTGTGATAGCCCCAAGGCTACATACTGTACTTACATCTTGTATAATTGGGAATTTGTGAGATCCCCATAGCTGTTAGGGGTACAGTCTGTACTATAATAACAGAGGCTAAACATAAGTTATGGAATGGAAGGTGGAGCTGGTGATGAATGGTGAAAGGTGAAGTACCTTGAATGTGATACATAGTGCTGATGCCCTGTTGCATATTAATATGCAGTGAATTAGGTGTGGAAGATGAGAAAGCAAAAGAACTGATGAACATATATTACTGAAGGAAAGCATTTATGTACATGAGAAGGCATACTTCTCTTTTAACTATGCATTTAATGGTATGATCACTATCCCACAAGTGAGAAGGACTTAATCATGTGAAACATATTTATGTATAAACATATGCATATTGAGGTGGAGCTGAGAATTTAGCACGCTTGATGATGAGTGACCATTTCACTTGGCACTGTTGATTATTCACTACTTTTTTGCCTCCCTATCCACACTGTTTATGGTTGGGAAATAATGTAGGTTAGGATGATAAATACTGCTGATAAATTACAGTAATTAATATATTTTCAAGACATTGATGTTGTGCATCCTCATGTTTCAGTATTATTCAGCTGTACATTAGACTGTTATAGTATCTAATATCGCTTGTTTAATATTATGGCAGGTTTCGCAGTACTATGAAACTATATCGATTCACACCGACTCCTCCTCCAACAACAACACCACGGGCAAGATCAAGTCGTCAGACCACATTACTCGGATCTTTGCTACAGCAACCATGTGGCATGAGACTGAGGAGGAGATGATGGAGATGCTTAAGTCTATCCTGCGGATGGATGAAGATCAGTCAGCTCGTAGGGTTGCTCAAAAGTACCTCAAAATTGTGGACCTTGACTACTATGAGTTTGAAAGTAAGACATTGGTTTGAAATTTATTGTACAGGTATAGCAAAGCATCATTTTGATATTATAAGTTAACCCATACAATCCCACCGTCGGCATGGTGCCGCAGAAAAAAAGTCTCACTTAATCCCACCGACATGATGGTGCCGACATCAAAATTCGAGCCCTGTAGCGTCTCAAATTGCTTCAGTCTAGCTAATTTTTTGCTGAGGAGTACTTTAACCTATTGGCAACACTATGCCCAAGCACTTGTAGCACTGAGTTTGGTTCTGGGTGGGTGGGTAACATCAGTTGGCCACTGTCTGTCATAGCATCAGGATATTGCGAAAAAGTGTTTGGGATTGGGTGGGTATAAAATTGCAAAAATCCCTGGGATGGTACAGGTTAAGCAGATATTTACAGCCTTGATGAAACGTGGGTTGTGAGTGCTATGCTAGTGTTCAGGCTGTACAAATAACCATACTCCTTCAGAACAGCTGCAGGCCAGGATGAATGATAAGTAACAGATTTTAGTCAGCACTGTGGAATGGGAGAAAGGGCTCTAAGAGTACGATGTGGCATTGCTTCAGCTGATCAGGGTGGTGCTCCTGAAGAGAATGGGAAAGCTGGTGAAAGGAAGAGCTAGAGTTCTTGTTTCACTTTCCCTCGGGACTAGCTCCTGACCATCCCCCTTGGCTGACCTTTTTCAAAGTGTCACAGACACAGGGAGTAGGCCAGCATACTCTCTGTCACATTTTTCTAACTGTCTGCTGTACACTACATTACATGCACCTTTCACACCACACATCATACCCAACTATAATACTGTATAAGGGTTTGTGCCATCAAGGGCATGCAGCCAGAAAACTTTGCCCATGCTACATGGTGGCAAATTTGAGGCAAGGCATGGGGTGGGCTCTGTCAGCATCCACCTCGTCCGGGCTTGGGGCTGTGCATGTGGGACCTGTAGTCCATTTCCACCATTTATTTTTTCCAGTTATGGAATAGAAACTGTGCCAGCAGAGTGAAAAAGGCTGTGATTGTATCCCCTGTACAAAAATAAAGGTGAGCAAAGTGAGTGCAAGAATTATCATGGCATAAAGGGAGAGGTAGACCGAGGATGAGGTGGAGGGATGGAGTTGAGAGGTATATGAGGGAGGGGGGGGGGAGTTGGGGGGAGGGTAGTCAAATGGTGGGTGACAGAGCGACTTGGAGGCGTTTTGTCTGCGGCCACCCTTTGCGGGATTAGGGCATCGGGCTACAGATAGATAGATAGATAGATAGATAGATAAGTTTATTGAGTGTTGTAGACAATGTATATGGAAAAATTATTATAAAGAAAGTAAGAGAGATATCAGAAGTCCTAGGGAGTGATAAACAGGATTGCTTTAGAAGTGGCAGAGGATGTGTGGATCAAATATTTGCAGTGAGACAGACAGTGGAGAAGGCTTGTGGGCTTGTGAAAAGGACCATAAGGTGTTTATGACATTTATGGATCTGGAAAAAGCATACGACAAAGTTGATAGAGAAGGATTGTGCAAGGATTTACACATGTACGGTGTAAAGGGTAAGGTGCTAGGTGCCGTCAAAAGTTTTTATGATGGTAGTGAGGCATGTGTATGGATAAATGGGCATCTCAATGAGTGGTTCACGATCAGTGTGGGCATGCGACAAGGTTGTGTGATATCCCCATGGTTTTTCAATATACTGTATATCTGGATGGGGTAATGAGAGAAGTAAAAACACGAGTAATGGAGAAAGGGATGGCGTTGATAATGAATGGTTATGGATGGAATATCTCAAATTTGTTGCATGAAATTGATGCAGTGCAACTTGCAAAAACTGGACAAGAACTTGGTAGATTAGTGCAGAGTTTTGCTGATGTCTGTGAGCATTGTGCCTTGAGAGTAAATGTAGAAAAGAGTAAAGTGATGGTAATTGAAAGAGAAGGTGACTCTCAGTGTGATGTTACAGTGAATGGAGAGAGAATGGAATTGCTGAGAGAGTTCAAATACCTGGGTACAGTGATAGAAAAGAGAGGAAAATGTGCAAAAGAATTTGAAGCTAGAGTGACACAAGGAAGAAAAGTAGCTGGTGCAATGAAGACCTTGATAAGAAACAGGCTTGAGTGTTGCAGGTGTGCGAGACATACATGAAGGAGTGTTAGTGCCAGCTTTAACACATGAATGTTAGAGTATGCTGAGGCATGAAAATGAAAAGTGAGAGCATTGGGGATGACACTGCTGAGGAACGTATATAGAGTACAGAGAGTGGATAGGATATGAAATTATATGGTTCGTGAAAGATACGGAGTGAGGAAGTCCGTGGACACCAGAATCGAAGAGAATGTACTGAGGTGATATGGTCATGTGGAGAGAATGCATAACATTAGAGTAGTGAAAAAGTATATCTGATCAAATTTGAAGGAGGGAGGAGGCGAAGTAGGCCAAGGAGGAGGTGGAGGGATATGGTGGATGAGTGTGTGAAGAAGAGAGGTATGGAAGTCGTCGAGGCTAGGGAACTGACAAGAGATCGAGCGGGCTGGATGAATGTTGTGAGAAGAAGTGCATGATCAGGGCTTTGACACCCCTTTTTAACATGGCAACGTCCAGATTGGCTCTATCGGATACGTTTATATGAGGCTACAGGATGTGGTGAAAATTTCTGGCACATCAGATCGAGCCATGATTCAGGGGGCCTGATTGATGAGTGAATGGAAGCATGGCCCATTGGACTGGGCAGCATAGGCTGTCTGGATGTTGCTACTCCTCACCCTGCCCAAGGGTGGGAAAGGAGGTCTGAATGATGATGATGATGATGATGATGAAATAGAAAGGTTGCTGGAAATCAAGCAGCATGGAGAGTCCCCATTGGTTGATGAAGGTTGATGCAATCATGTTGGAACCTATAACAGAATTGAAGTGATGGTATGGACATGTTCAAGGAAGTGAGATAGATAAGTTATCAATGAAGGTTTTTGAAAGTGAGGCTGAAAGTAATGTAGATAGAAGAAAACTATATGTTTTGTGGGAGAAAAGAATTGAACAGGATAACAGAGAAGGAGAGAGAGAGAGAGAGAGATGAGTGGTGTTTGTGAGAGTAAGGGGAAGAGTGTAGCCTGAAGAGAGTTCCTAGGAGCAGAGTTTTGAATATAGTGATAGTGTGGACAGTTATACAGTGTACTATGTGAGACCATCTTCAAAATTACTTATGGTGATCACATGGTTATTACAATAGAATTTACAATACTGTTATGTTAATCATTTAGAAGAAAATGAGCACTGTGTACCATTAACTGAGTTTTGAATGAATTACATGCTTTGAGGGAACTGATGTGTCCAAATACACATACATCAGTTCCAGGTATTCCCAGTTGTGTTGTTTAACAGTGTACAGTTGTGAGTACATGGCAGAGAGAGACACTGTCTTAGCCCCTGCTTAGAAATACTGGGTCGCTTCTGGCCATTGAGTTATGATGAAGGGAGGGGCTGAGTGGTAGCAGGTGAAGGTAATTGAGCTACCTCTTCTCTCCTTCCCTTACAGTAACTCATCAGTCAGAAGCAGTCCAGCTCTTGTGTGTTTGGCCCAAGACAGATCATTGTTTCATGTACTCATAAATGTAGGTGTTGGTATGTTGGCCATTGTTTTATGCAGTACAGTATTATTAACTATTATTTTCTTATACAAATTTCTCCTCACTCCATTTCCAGCTCACATCTTCTTTGATGATGCCTTTGAGATCTCTGATGACAATGAAGATGAGAATGTAGTGAACCAGTTTGTGAAGCTGTTGGTAAATTCAATGGATGATGCTGCCACCCACGTCCACCAGACAAACATTCGTATCCGACCACCCAAGAAATTCCCGGCTCCCTATGGTGGCCGGCTGGTTTGGACACTGCCAGGAAAGACCAAGATTATTGCCCATCTGAAGGACAAAAGCAAGATCAGACACAAGAAGAGATGGTCCCAGGTGAGGAGTTTTTTCATTGCAGGGAGGAGACAGTAATCTCTTCAGCCTGAGACATCCTTTTTATTTAATTCTTGCTGGTACCAGGTGGTGTCATCCAGGTTTGGACAGCACTTTAATACTGAAGGGGTTAATAGAGAGTACATCTAACCACTGCAGTTCAGAAAGTCTCTCCCGAATTTAATTAAGCCATCTGAAGATAGCAGGAATAAAAGGATATTAATGTTGAGAGATTAACATAATTTATCAGGGTAGTACTCTGAGGCTAATATACAGTCGGTGATGGGGATAACTGACATTCCCATTTTGCCAGCCAAAAGCGATATTAATATGTGACTGTTCTTTTGTGTTGATATATTAAGTGTTTCAGGTAGTAGTGCCTCACTGAGTGATAAGACTGAAAACATTGTGCTGCAAAAGAGATTTGGCAGAAAATATATCTGAGAAGTGATGGGAATCAATAGAATTAGATTATTTGGACATACTGAGAGGAGGGGGGGGGGGCAGGTGTCTGGTTGAAGAGAGTCACAAGTATGAATGTGGAGGGAAGACTGCCCAGAGGCAGACAAAGGAAGACATGGGGTGAAGTGCTGCATGGAGACCTCCAGACTAGGGGATTGAGCAGGGAAGTGGCATAAGATTGTGACACATGGAGACCTGTCATCAAGTGAAAAAACCTACACATGCTTGCATGGTCAGTGGTCTCTAAATGTAAATGTAAATACAGAATTGGCACTGAGAGTGAGTCTCTACTCTAGGTTTTTCATAGTGAACAGATATTGATTTTGGTACTGTCTTGTCTGTCTTTCTTTGGAAAGGAGAAGTTTTATTTTTATTTATTTATTTATTTTTTAGGCCTGAGTCTTTGCTTCTTTTAAACTTATTTTTCTGCAGTTTTAAATTCATTTGTTTATTTATTTATTGCATTTTATTTATTTTAAAACAGTTTTAGATAGATGTGTGTTGCATTGATAACCACTGTGTTTAATTAAATCGTTTCCATGTGAATACAATAGTATAATACTTAATTGTGTTTAGTTGTTCTTCCTCTTAACATGTATTGGCACTGTGTATTTGTGATTATACTGTTGGCTAGGCCTATGTTATATTCCTGAGTAGTGTCACAAATAGTAATGGAATACTGATTGTTTCATTTTCTGATGAAATCACTTTCCTTGCCCCTTCCTAGGTTATGTATATGTACTATCTTTTGGGCTTCAAACTGATGGACCAACCAATCTCAGTGGACCGTAAAGAAGTAATTGCTGAGAACACCTTCTTGCTCACACTTGATGGAGATATTGACTTCATGCCTAATGCTGTGGCTCTACTGGTTGATCTTATGAAAAAGAACACCAACCTTGGTGCTGCCTGTGGCCGCATTCATCCTGTTGGATCTGGTAAAAATTTAGGTGTTTGTGTTCCTTTGTTGATTTAAATTGGCCTACCTGATATACTGAAATTAATTTCTTATTTCAGGAAGTTCATACATTAACAAACATGGCTGTTGTTGTTGTTGCAGTCCCAGTCTCATCTAGACATAATCCTGGTGGACTGCAGGCTAAAGTTGCCCTTTCCTTGCAGTCCACCATCCTCCTTTTGGGTGATAGCAGGAAGCTGAGGGATGCTTCTATAACCAGGCAGCAGCAGCACCTGGACAGCCATTTTGAAAGATACGGTACTTACTAGTACTTCAGAGTACTCTTCATTTTAATACTTTATCTTCATATCATAGGCTTGATGGTGTGGTATCAGATGTTCGAGTATGCCATTGGTCATTGGCTGCAGAAGGCAACGGAGCACATGATCGGGTGTGTGTTGTGTAGCCCTGGGTGCTTCTCCCTCTTCCGTGGCAAGGCTCTCATGGACGACAATGTAATGGCCAGATACACATTAAAATCCAGCCAGGCTCGTCACTACGTACAGTATGATCAGGGCAAGTACCTTATTTCTTTGACTATATACCTGTATAGCATTTGATAATTTGACATGTGTTCTGTCCTTAAGTTTTTCTGCTGCTCTCAGTGCAGGTAGCAGCTATGGATCAATAATTCATCCAGCCAATTCAGCAGGCCCCTGTCAGTTCCTTAGCCTAATCATTTTCCATTTAATACAGTGCATTCTTACACCCCCTTTTACCATATCCATTCACCTTCTTCTTGACCCATCATATCTTCTCCCATCTTCATACCCATTCACATATAGACAACCATTTTCACCACTCTGTTTGCATAAGATTATTATTTGAAATTACCTGCAGTTATAGGCTGATATCATAACACTGTCCAACTCTGAGGTTTACCACAACTTACAAAAATTTCATGCTGGAGTCAGATTCAAAATACTTGAAAAAAGCCATTTTCCTCTACAAGGGGTAGGCAGTGGCTGAATCGGTAGAGAGATGGCCTGCATTCCTAATGAACCAATGTTCAAATCCCGGCTGGGGCAGGGAACAGTTTAAGGATTTGAAAATTATTAAAGCAGACTTTTTTGATCTACCAGAAAACCCGCCAACATGTCATAAAAATCTATCTATCTATCTATCTATAGCCCGACGCCCTAATCCCGCAAAGGGTGGCCGCAGACAAAACGCCTTCAAGTCGCTCTGTCACCCACCATTTGACTACCCTCCCCCCCAACTCACCCCCCCCTCCCTCATATACCTCTCAACTCCATCCCTCCACCTCATCCTTGGTCTACCTCTCCCTCTCCCTCCCCCCACCTCACCCATATACACCCTCTTAGTCAGTCTTTCATTCTCCATTCTCTCCACATGTCCAAACCACCTCAGTGTATTTCTCCTAATCTTCTCAACCACATCCACATCCACTCCACAGCGTTCCTTCACTTCATCATTCGTCAACCTGTCCCTCCACGTCACTCCACATGCTCCTTTCAAGTAACTCATTTCCACTGCTCTCACTCTTGACTTGTTCCCCTCTTGTAAGGTCCATGCCTCGCTTCCATACATCAGGGTAGGGATCACAATACTATCATGCAGTGACTTCTTAACTTCCATACTCACCTCCCTATTTCTCATCACTGCTTTCAGTGTACCAACAACCTTCCTTCCCTACTGTACCCTTTCACGCACTTCATCCCCCAAAGTTCCATCCTTACTCATCACACTACCCAAGTACTTGAATGCACTCACATTCTCCATATCCTCACCATCCAACCTCATTGCACACTCTGTGACTTCATTCCTCTCAAACACCATAACTTTACTTTTGTTTACATTAACTTTCAGATTCTTCCTCCTACACACTGTCCCAAATTCATTCACCAAACCTTGCAACTCCCGTTCATCTTCACTCAACAGCACTGTATCATCAGCAAACAGCAACACCGGAAGCTTCCAAATCTCACCCTCATTCATTAGAGCCACCCCCACATCCACTGCCCTACCCTGCACTTCCTTTACAACCCCATCCATGTATATATTAAACAGCCATGGAGACATCACACAACCCTGTTTCAGTCCCACATTGAGATCAAAGAACTCACTCAGCTCACCATCCATTCGCACCGTACCCCTAGCTCCCTCGTACATACTCTTCACAGCACTCAACAATTTCCCCTCCACTCCATATTCTTAATACCTTCCACATACCTTGCCTATCTATTCTGTCATAAGCTTTCTCCAAGTCCATGAAGGCAGCATACACTTTCCTTCCCTTCTCTAGATACTTCTCCACTAAACATCTTAGAACAAATATCTGATCTACACACCCTTTTCCCTTCCTAAATCCCCCTTGTTCTTCTCCAACTAGCTCCTCTGTCATATGCCTAACCCTATCAATGAGTATTCATAAAAATACCCCCGCTAATACCAGTACACCAGTCCTGTATGAGACAGCCCTAGCATGTATTCATTATGGATGATGGGTGTTAGTGCCAAAGTGGTGGCATGCAGAGATGTGGTATGTAGGAGGATTCATGGGCCTTGGGGATTGGCCCCGAAACCCTTGCCCAGAGCTGAACACATTAAAAAAAAAAAAAAAATGTTTCCATGCAGGGTATTCATTTTGTGACAAGAATGAAGCCATTTTCTTTTGGATGTTTTTATGCAGAGTATCTATTTTGTGACAAGGTGGTTGATTTATGTGTTACAGGAGAGGACAGATGGCTGTGTACATTGTTGCTTCAACGAGGCTACCGTGTGGAGTACAGTGCTGCCTCTGACGCCTATACCCATGCCCCTGAAGGATTCTCAGAGTTCTACAACCAGCGGCGTCGATGGGTTCCATCAACCATTGCCAACATCATGGATCTTCTCCAGGCTTATAAGAAGACTATTGAAGTTAATGATAACATCTCACTACCATACATTGCCTATCAGGTACTGGAGCAAGTGTTAAGTAATTTTTTTTTTTTTTTTTTTTTTTGGTAAAATTATGGTATTTTTTAATTTTCATCACAGTTTTAATTGACAATATGGAAATGTACATGTTGACCTATGGGTTTACGATATACAGTATTAACCCCTAAAAGACAGGTGTCCGCATATGCTGTCCAAGGGTAATCGGGCCAAAAAGACGGGTGTCCGCATATGCTGTCACGCCCCCCCCAACCCAACCCCACCCCCCTACCATCACACCCACACACCACCTGCCACCCACCCCCACCCTGACCCCCCCACCCTGACCCCCCCACACTACCCTCACCATCCCTCACCACCCAACCCCCACCGCCTCCCAACTCCCCCCACCATCCCCCCAATACCCTCCACAGCCCTCTACCATCCCTAACCCCAACCCTCCCCATCCCCACCCCAATCCCCCATGCCCCCAACAATCCTCAATTCCCCCAACCACTTCCCCACCACCCCCACTCCCCCACCACCCCCCACAACCCACCACCATCCACCCACAACCCACCACCATCCCCCCACCACCCACCACCCCCTATCCCCCATCCTCTACCACCCTCCTCCTACCTCCACCACCCCCAACCCCCTACCCTCCTCCATCCCCCACCCCCATATCCTTGAAACTTCCCCCCCTAAACTCTCCACACACCCCAAACAACCCCACCCCTCCAACTGCCACTGCCATTACCCCCCCACCCATTACCCCCCACCCCCGACCCCCAACCTCCCCCAAGCACCCAGTCCCCATCCCCTAACTACCACACAACCCCCACGCCCCTCCACACCTCCCCCTCTCCCACAAATCCCTCATCATATCGCACCCACTGATTATGCCCGTCCTGAGCTTATGTCAAAACATTACGATGCCTGTCTTTTATGGGTTAAGCCAGGAGGCCTTGCTCCATTCATCTTATCAAGTTCAGTCTTTGGCGGTTGACAAGACTGTACATGCAGGTACTGTACTGTATATGACTTTAAGATACCATGTTTGCTAAGTACAGAAGTTGCCCACAATGCCGGGCTGTCTATCGTTTTCAGATGTATTAATGCTGCATGCGTTTCTATTTATTGTGCTACTTTCCATTTATTTTTCAGTCATTCCATTTGGAGTTGCCCCACCTTTGTCAGTCAAACTTAACCTGGATCCTGTTTACTGTTCATGTAGTTTTGTGTACTGTATATCGTTTTTTGGCCATGTGGAGAGGATGGAAGGTGAAAGACTGACGAAGAGAGTGTATGTGAGTGAGGTGGAGGGGGGAAGAGGGAGGGGGTGGCCGAGGATGAGATGGAGGGATGAGGTGGAGAGGTATATGAGAGAGGGGGGTGTGAGTTGGGAGCAGGGCAGTGAAATGGCGGGGGACAGGGTGACGTGGAGGCGATTTGTTTGTGGCCACCCCGTACGGGATTGAGGCGTCTGGCAATAGATAGATAGATAGTTTTTTACATTATACAGTAAGTTATATTTTTGTATCTCACCATCAATAAATTAGCTCTACTGCTTTCAGATGACTCTGCACTGGGTGACAAGCCAAATGGTCCCCTGTATTCCAGGAAATCAATTACCTATACTGTACTGCATTGTGTAGTAATTACATAATAAATATATAAATGCTTGGAGGTCTAGTGGATTAATAAAATCCAATCAAATTTGGCCCATTTGGGATAAATTTCTGAATACTTTGGTTTATTGCTCACATAATGATGCTCAGAGTTAAGTAGCAGGTTACTTTCACAGTAAGTGTCTAAAGTACATAGCCTTGCCCATACCCATATGCATCTAATGGTTTAGTGCAACTAATGATCCCCATTGAGGTGTAGTGTCCAAAGGTTAGGCTGCTGTAGCTCAGTACATATAATGGTTTATGAATTAACATATTTCCCTTGATATCATTACTTGGTCGATAAAGCTCCAGTCACCTCTTGGGAATTGAACGTATGCAAGGCTGTCATTCTGACTGGGGCATTACAAGCCACCAGGCACCAGGGGGTAATACAAGATTAGATAATAAGTGAAGGGATATTGTTGAATGTGTGCCTCTGGGTTTTGTTAACTGAGTTTATTATCATGTTCCACAGACTATGTTGATGGCAGGTACCATCCTAGGTCCAGGTACCATCTTCCTTATGTTGGTGGGTGCTTTTGTGGCTGCCTTCCATATTGGTAACTGGGTGTCTTTCAAGTATAACATCTACCCCATCCTCCTGTTCATGGTTTCTTGCTTCTTGCTCAAATCAAGCTTTCAGGTAGGGATGATTCATGTGATGATGTGCATTTTATTGCTTTTTCCCAATTAGTACTGTATATTGATTGGCACTTATTTGACTTGTGAAGATACAAGGTGGCCATTCTAATTTTGGAAATTTATAGGTGATTCTGAAATAGCATCTACAGTGCCAGTAGGCACTTATATGAATACCACCTACTTTATACAGTTACCAGTGATTTGCATTGTGAAATATGATTAATAATTTCAGCCAGATAAGTATTCGCTTTTGCTTATTATTTCTGTAGGACAGGCCCAGTGGGTTAGAGCGCTCCTCTCTGACCGAAGGGTCTGAGGATCGAATCCACCCAAGGGTCATTGGTAGACATCAGGAAGGGCATCCGGTCATAAAATGCTACACGCTCCAGTCCAAATGTCCTCTACCCAGGGACAACGCCTTAGCCCTTCGGGGATACCTGGCGTAAAACCAAATTATTTATTTATTTATTATTTAGGGAGATGATTAGAGAGAGCTGCAGTTTGGGGTTTTCATATAGCAGTTTCACTACTGTGGCTTATAGAAAAGAAAATAGAACATTGCTTGTATTTAACTTTTCACTGATTTTAGCATTTCACTTTGATTTGTTTTTGTCAGTCTTCTGTTCTGTAATTGTCAGTCTGATGTTCTGTGAATGAAACTGTAACTTTGTATCATCTTTTGTCAACTGATATTTTTTTCCCCCTCCACTTTGATTTGTTTTTCTCTGTTTTTGTCACCTCTCTGTTGTCTGAATGTAATTGTAACCTTGTATCATTTTTTTTTTCCTGTGTGGTACGTGTGGTCTAGATCATCGTGGCACAAATCATGTCAGCAGCATATGCTCTGATCATGATGGCAGTTATTGTGGGTACAACGCTTCAGCTGGGGATGGATGGTGTGGGCTCCCCTTCGGCCATTTTCCTGATTGCACTGTCAGGTTCCTTCTTCATAGCTGCTTGCATGCATCCCCAGGAATTCAAATGCATCATCCCTGGCCTCTTATACTTGCTCTCCATCCCCTCCATGTACCTGCTCCTCATCATCTATTCTCTTATCAACCTCAACAATGTATCGTGGGGGACACGCGAGGTTGCCACCAAGAAAACTAAAAAGGTACCTTAACAGGCATATTCCCTAGTATAATTGCCTGGCAAATGATATGTCTTTTTTTACATTTTTTTATAATTCTTGATCTATAGTGGTATGCTTGTGTGTTATATTACTGGTAGTTATCTGCCAGAAGTTTCCATCACTTTTCATATTTTATTTAGTAATGAACCCTACCCAGTATTTATAATAATAATAATAGTAATAATAATAATAATAATAATAATAATAATACTTTACCAATAATAAATTATGAACTAGTAACAAACTCTGTCATGGATGCACTAGGAGTTAGAGGCAGAGCGGAAGGCAGCAGAGGAGGCAAAGAAAGCAAAGAAGAGGGAAGGTCTCCTTGGCTTTTTGACTAGGGACCAAATGAGTGATGATGAGGGATCCATTGAGTTCTCTTTGGCTGGGCTGTTCAAGATCATGTTTTGTGTCCATCCAAAATCCAATGACCAGAGGGAGCAGCTGACCAGCATTGCAGACTCGCTTGAAATCCTGAATAAGCGCTGTGAGGCCATAGAGACGTGAGTAGGAGTTCTGTCCAGAGTGTTGTTTAGAATATAGTATCATACGGTACAGGTGTTTGTACATATGAGTGGTTACTGTAATGTAGATGCAGTACTGTACTGTGTTTCAAGCTACCTCTTCACTGTTCTTGTATCTATGGTCTCCATCCCTTTGTTCAAATACTGTGCACATATTCATCCCATACCTTTGTCTCAAATACTGGACCAGTGCTTCCTCATTCCTATTCTTGTTTTCATATTTTTACATCCCTTTCTGCCCACTGATTCACCATGCATCAACCATTCCTTAACTTGGTCGTCTTGCATTCCTAGACACATGGGTATTGCACCCAGCCAGCGTCGACGATCCACCCTGCAGCACCGAGTATCGTTACGAGGAGACGGCACTGGCCAGTCAGTTGGAGAAAATGATGATTACAGTGATAGTGAGAGTGAGGTATCAGGTCAGTATGAGATGTTTTTGTAAATGTATATCTAATCTTCTGAAAAGTCTTGAGCCTCTTATTATCTGATGTCAGTATGAAGTGTTTTTCTACTCAAGTGCATATACAGTTTTGTGAAAATGTTCTGAGTTTCATAGTATCTGGTATTTGGAAAAGCTAGTGAAAGAAGGAAGTGTATTGCTTAGATCTATACAGCATAAAGTATTTTTTTAAGACAAAATTCATAGCAGTATGATGAAGTAAAAAGCTTCATTTCAGTGTAGTAAGAGGGGTTAATAGCACACTGATGTGAAGGCTGAACATGCATAATGAGGATGGTATTTAATAGGCACTAGAAAAAAAAACTGTTTCAGACACCCATGAATATCTCTAGCAGCATCAAGTTGTGATGCATTGAATTTGCAGCACCAAAGGAAGAACGAGATGACTTAGTGAACCCTTACTGGATAGAGGACAAGGCACTTAAGCGAGGTGAGGTAGACTACATGCCAGGAGCTGAGGTGCAGTTCTTCAAGGATCTGATTGAGAAGTACCTCTACCCACTAATCAAAAACCCACAAGAACAGGTATGGTGGGATTTCTTTTTAATGTTACTGTCATAATGTAGATAGATGTCATAATTAAGAAAATATCAGTTATATCAGTATTTTATGTATGTATCCCTAAGAGTACATGGTAATAGATGACCAAAACAGGCAGGAGTTGGGGCCAAAGATCCTCTCCCTATAATGAGTTAAGGATGTTGCATCCCCACTGCAAGTAGCCTCATACCTCATACAGTTTGGGAGGGATCCATTTGCGCCTGGATCTCAGGGCCATATTCTAGGTGGCATTGTATGCTTCAACCACTTTTTTTTTTTTTTTTTTTTTTTTTTTTTTTTTGCCTGTTACACAGTAATATTATCTTTGATGTATACATATATTTTTAGTACTGAGGATTTGCTCTAGTTATTTACAAGAGGACGAAAAAGTGTAATAGCCTAAGCAAAATAAATTGCTAATTCAGGTGCTAGGAAAATCTGCTATGCCACGTGGAATAATGCACTCAGATTCATATCCCTATATACACCAGAAGGTCCTACTAGATCACCCCACTTCCTGCAAAGTTGGGAAATTGAGTTAGCATGATGATGATTATGACTGTATACATAAACTTTTAAGCATTGCTAAGGAAAATTTTTTTATTCATGATCAGAGCTTCATGTAACCTAAAGGTTTCAGTGTAGATTAGTTTCTGCTGATAGTTAAAACAAAGATATGAGATATTGCAAGCAGTCTACATACAGTATAAAAGAGACAGAACTTCAGTTAAAAAGAGAACAGATAAACGGATAAACACATACAGCATACAGTAAACATCCTCTATATCAGACTCTTTTATAATAGAAATTGCTTTACTCAGATAGTGTAATCCTGTGAGCTGAAGGACATTTTTTTTTTTTTTTTTTTTTTTTATTGGCAACCATCAGAAAATTTTGTCCAGCTTTGGAGAGACCTGTCAAATGCAGTAGAAGGAGTAAACTCACTGGACTAGCTTTTTAATGAGACTCAGTCTAATGCATTTATCTTTTTTTTTGGGGGGGGTAGGGGGTGGGGGGAGGGATCTGATCATAATGTGAATAACTGTAAATAAGGTAGGTTATAATGT
>NC_137005.1:6337811-6402811 GCF_032717465.1 Coenobita brevimanus | reverse complement strand
CTTGGGCAAGAATCCCCAGTCATCTTTCTCATTTTTTTAGATTTAGGTTTTTTTAAGGGTTTTATGGGGTCAAAAGTGAAACCATACAAACTCGCAAATTTTGTGATCCTATGTTCTTGTATGTTTATTAACCATCATGGCAATTTGCTTAGAAATCTGTCACTGTACTGGAGTTGTGTGGAAACCATCCTGCATTTCCTTGGAAATGTTGGCCATTGTTATTTAGTAAGTTGTTGGACACTTGGTGGTCTAGTAGTTTTGATGCATATTCCACCAGGATGTGACCCCTGAGGATGTAAGGCTGAGGAAGGGTTGGGGTTATTGCTCACCTAATGCTGCTCAGGGATAAGCAGATGTCCAGGCTTACCTTATATGTCTGGACTAGATAACTTAGCCCAAGTACCCTATGTTCCTGGTGGAATAGTAAGGGATTATGGCCACTATACTGCTTTGGCCTTTCACTGTCATTTGGGGTGTGATAAAGCAAAGCCTAGGATGAGGGAATGGGTTCAGGCACCAGTAGTAAGTTTGACTATGGCCTCTAGAATCTGATCATATTTTATTTTTTCTACCTCCAGGTAGTTTCATTAATCTCAGGAAAGGCCTCTTGTACTGAAGAGGTTGACTAGTGGTCAGACCTAACTCCTCTATAGTCTGAAAAGCCTATCCTGAGCTGAATGAAATCACTTGAAAGGAGCACCAGTCAAACATAGTATGTCATAAGAAGCAGATGAGTCAAATGATCCCTTGGAACAACTGGAAATATATTTTTTTAAGTTAATTTGCACTCTGAAGTCTTGCACCATAAGCTGTTTCATAAGCCTTGAAACATGTGTTCCTCAGTACTCCAAGCACCAGGAAATGGCAGACAGCAAGAGAAATGCCCCTCCATGGATAATTCCTGGTCATTCCTTTCAACAGATTGTTTTATTTTCCAGCAGAGATGCTGATAAAGTACTCATTTGTTACACACACGTTTATTTATTTCAGGGTTATTTGTTGACATAATTTAGCATAAGGTTATACAACATAATAAACTGTGCTGAATATGCTAGATTACATTACATTTAGCATAAAGTTATACAACATAATCTACTATGCTGAATATGCCAGATTACTTTACATTTAGCATAAGGGTATACTACATAACATACTATGCTGAATATGCCAGATTATATTACATTTAGTAAAATTTTGTATTATAAGTTGTTGATGCAGTGCTTCTCACTGTATCATCGATAATTACATGTAATTTTAAGGAAAGTGCAGTTAAGCACTTACATAAGTTAATTTAAAGTAAAAGTACATTATAAGAGGAGGAGACTCGCATACAAGGCGCACGTGATACTACATATGACCATACGTAAGTATACTGCCATGTTCACTAAATTCTCCAAACTCCAGCCTCTCAGTGTGTGATTGTCTTGCTGAACTACACTGGGAATGGAACACCCTTTGTGTATAACCAGCACAGTTCTTCACATTAACTACTTCTGTGTTTGCAACATTACTTAGTTTAGTCAATGTGCTACTACTAAGTTTACATGTGCACACTGTGGTACTCCATTGTGGCCTCAATCAGGCATAGGACAACATGCTTAAGTTACTTCAGCATTGGCAGCAGTTTGCGCAGTCTTATTTATTACTCTGTACAGTACTCATTACTAAAACTATATGACCTAACTTTCAGAAATATACAGTACAGTACCAACAATTTTGACACTGCAGTGCGATCACTAACAAAATTTGTGTACAAATGCTTAGAATTCTTTTATTTTTGCTTTACTAATTCCAGTTTTGTGTATAGATTTTAATTTATTGTTGATATATAAGTTTTACTAAGTATGTATGAACGCTTTAGTTACATTATATGTTAATGTTATGGACCTGTGTGAGACTTCAAGGAAATATTTTAACGCCATATATATTAAACATGAAATATACTGTACAATACATGGTTTGATTCTGACTGCCAAAACTACAACATACAATACTTCATGGTTGATTATTAGGTTGATGCAAGATTTTTTAACCATTTAAGCACATGATAATATGAACTGAAGTGACACTGAGTTGTGTTGTCCTGGTCCAGAGTTCAGGTGATATTTAACAGTATGTACGGAGAGACCTCAACTCTTCTCACATATTACTGAAAAGAAGTTACAGTATACATCACAGTATTGGAATTCAGAAGCAGTTTTTTTTTATACTTGACCATATTATTTGACAGTAACACTGATTGTTATAAAAAGTTTTTATTGCAAAACTGACCTCAGCTTTTACATATCACCTTTATTTTTATTTATCTCCTGGACTCAACCTGTCCTGTGCATTCTTTGAGGTACACTTTGCCCGAATGTTTTTCACAGCATGTTTACACTTACACAAGGTGTGGCCAGAGTCTCCTCTCTCGGTTCCTCCAGTCAGAATGGGAATCCCTGTGTGATGATGAAAGTAGCATCTGATGAAAACTTTTCATATTGAGGAAAAACAAAAGCAGATTAATATAATACTATACTGACCTATCCCCGTTTATGCTGTTTTACATATGGAATGTTAACTTATGACAAAACACACTTGATTTCATATCCCAAGCAACTTAAATGATCTTGTGACAACTGTCATATAACATCTGACAGCTACTGATCTTCCTCTACACTATCTACCACAACTACTGTGCGCACACCACACCTAGGCATGACATTATTTTTGCACTACTGTATATAGAACTTTTAGATGCCCAGTGTCTTCTTATTGGGACATAGATATTGGGACTGAATAACATTACTCCTCAGATAGCTCTCCTGTTAGGGTAGAAAGCAATGATTATGGCTAATTCTTGAACAAAATAAGTACAAGATACTCTATTTGTAATGAGTTTAAAGTGACTTTACAGTAAAATGATGCTTTGACCTGTGACTATATATTTTTCTATCTTAAGTATTGAAAAATTATCAGTTTAGTATTTTTGGGGAAAGAGAAGAAAGAGTAAGTCATAAATAGGCAACTGAAAAGAGCAGATTAGGGTGCTGGAAACCCTCCCCCTCCACCCTCTTAGTACAGTTGTAGTAGCAGAAGGATGTGGCAACCCCACTGCCCAACAGTTGTGCTGCAGATCAAGGGCTAGATTCACAAACAAACTTATGATCAAGTTAATTTTGTAATTAATATTTGTTTTTGCTGGAAGAGAAAGACATAGGGAGATTCTGTACCTTCTTTGTCCTTCCTGCAAAATCAGTTAACATTTTTATTTATTTTAATGCGTCTGACTGAGCATAGGATTAACAGCCCATTCCCTAAGACCCAGCAGTCCTCCTAAATAACACATACCCCCATGTGTCATCACTTAGGCATTAACACCCACTGTCCATGTCCAATACATGCTGCATTTGTCTCATATAGGACTGGTGCATTGTAATATATCGGTGGGTGTAACGGTAGGTCATTAAAATCTTTTGTAATGAAATTCAGATTCCTAAACTCTTCCCTACCCCAACCAGGAATTGAACTTGCATCCACTGGGATAGTAGACCATCTCTGCTGACTCAGTCGCCACCTCTCCCAAGGAGGGTATTGCTTATTAGTTTGTTTGTGAATCCAGGTCATATCTTATACTTCCTACAGCACAAGAGAGGGAGACTATATTGGGTTGATTTTTATCCTTCCATTGTGGACTATTGGGTTAGGATGATGAGGGTAGCAGTGAGTCATTGTATGCAAGCTACAGAAAATTCATATCTTCAAGCATGGTATATAGTACTGTATCAGGGATAATGTACTAGTTAGAAGCAAATTAGCATAGATGACAGTTGTACGGTGTCTATTAGAAAAGTACGTGTTGTTTTATGTACATAGCAAGTTGGTGTGGTCGCATTGTACAAAGACGGGGATACTCTTATTGTTTTCAACCTTCTCAGTTCAGTTTTGTTATAAGTGGACACCCTTGAGATTATTTTTGACCTGTCAGATTGGAGTACTGAGTATGCAAATTGGCATGCATGGTATAAATGACAGTCCCACTTTTAATAAAGCTGACTGTTATCTCAATTAATGCTATGTTTCTTTGAGAGGCTTAGGTGTTTATTGCATGAACTAATCCCTGTCTCCCCTCTCTACCTCTCTTCCCCCTCTAGAAAAAAATGGAGGGTGATTTAAGGGAACTTCGGAATCTAGCAGTCTTCTCCTTCAGTATGATGAATGCTATCTTTGTCCTTATTGTATTCCTGCTCCAACTCAACAAAGATACTATTCACATCACCTGGCCACTGGGGGTCAAAACCAACATCACCTTCATCGAAGAAACCAGCGAGGTAAGATTTTTTTTTTTTATTGTCACTCTTGGCTGGAAACACACATATGTGATGGGTTTGGTGTGTGTGTCTCACCCTTACAGAGGAAAATCGAGATCGACCTCAAGGAACTTAGAAACAAATCTTTCTTCGGTTTCTTCATGCTCAACGCGCTCTTTGTGCTCATTGTATTCCTCCTGCAACTGAACAAAGATGAGCTGCATATCGACTGGCCGTTGGGCATCAGGGAGAACATCACAATTATACCAGAGACCCAGGAGGTAACATTGGGCAGCCTTCTTTGACCCTTGTGTGCTGGTTGTGGTGTCTGCCGCACCCTACTCACCTCATCCCTCCTGGCTGTACTATATTGGGGGTGTTATCTACCCACCATCCTGCATCCCACCCTCACTACATGATTTACCTTTGGAGTTCCCATGAGTCTTTATTTGCATGACTTTCCTGACACAGCATGCTAACAGTTTTTTCAGCATGATGCCTTTCTGACCGATCATGACATTCTAATACAGGCAACTCATTCCTCAGCATTTAGATTAATTTGATTATAGTAACTAAGCATAGTGTTATTTGGTAAAGAATGTAAGGACAGTATAAAAAGTAGAAGGGAAGGTGTGTGTGTGAGAGAGAGAGAGAGAGGGAATATGCAAATAAAAGTGTCACCATTGTCCAGTTACTGCCTGCTGGTCACCAACTTTGTGTGTGACTGTTGATAATTCTACCAGTGTTAGTATGGCCATTTTCTGTTGCTTAAAGGATGTTAGTCATGTTTTTCTGGTGTTGAATTTAGGATGGTCATTAATAAGTTTTACAGGCTTTTTGTATGGGAAAGGACTATACTGTGACCCTTCATTTTGTATAGATCTTGTAAGCACAAAATCACTTTGTGCAGCATCATAAATACAAACAGTACCTAGTTTCTGTTTGCTTGGATTTTTACAACATTTACATATAGCATAATAGAAATTAAAAGGCAATTTTTGTCAGTTTACAGCCTTCCATTCACATTAAGGTTGGAAAAACATGGAAAAAGTCACCAAAAGCATGATAATTGGGAATCTCATGCATTTCAGTGTTAGTAAGATTTCGTTTACAGAGCTTTGTGCACATCATCGGCTCTCATAGTAAGTGAAAAACACTATACCGCTTAATTGTTACTTGGTGTCACCTTGTCTGTTGATGGTCAGTAAGTCTTTAATCTTACTATAATGTACATTATGTGTTTGAGGAAAAAACAATTTCTTAGAAGGCCAAAATAAGAACTTTGGAGAAAACTTTGTTTTTTTCATTTCCATTAACTAAAAAAGCTATGGTTCTTAAGCTTCTTTTTATGCAAATTTTGTTTATGCAGTATATTTTGGGGGATATACAGTAGTAGTCATATGAAATGAGGGGTCACTGTACCATGTCATTTTTCATGAAAATGATATTTTATTTCCATAACAGTGTGTATAGAAATGTATTTGCATTGTGATTTTCTGCTGTACTTCCTTTTAGCAACAGGGACTGACTGTGATTTGTAGTTTTACTTCACAGATTAAATGATTTCCTGTAAGCCAGGAAACTATTTGCAGTGCTAGGTGGTGACCATGTAACCAAATAATGTGGTGATGTGGAGCCTACTATGGTCCCCATGTTAACTACATGGATAGATGCAAATGCAGTGTCCATCGAGGAACCAAACTTCCACTCTCCCCTCCCCACTCCTCACTGTGGCGAAGTGCTGTCAGCTGCAAGGGAACATCAGTTCACTTCACATGACAGCTGTGCAGGGACAATTGCTTGCCTGTGGTTGATGGGTCTTCTCAGACAGACAGACCAAGGTTACTCAATAACAACACCAACTGCAGCTTTAGGTGTTGTCTTTGTGAGTCCCTCAGTCCATTCTGGTTAATCTGACCAGAGTGTGGTAGTGCCCATGTACAGAAGCAAGCAACTAAGCTTATGTTACAGTATATTGGCTTTTATATTTGTTGCTATTTTTATTCGAGTCTTTATGCAGTTAAATAAATGTAAACTTCAATAGGCTAGTAAAGGAGTTATGACTTAACCTAGCATATCATATAACCTTTGAAATTAACGAAGCAAACCTTGGGGAATCGAGTAGAACTTGTCGAGCCAGAGTGACCAAATAGCTGAGTTTTCCTTTAGAACATGTTGTGAAATGTAAATGATCTTAATTCTCTAACTCAGGCACACAAAATCATTTGTTAACTGTGAAGAAAGACTTGACTTCCAGAATATATGAAGACTGTAAAGTAATTGAGGTAGATGAGTAGTTCATAATATACACACTAGTAGCAAATGAGATAGTTTGTATGATTATTTAGTGTTTAGTTTAAATTCTTGCATGATCAGTTTAGCTACCTGTTTATTGCTGAACAATTTGCAATAGTATAACAAATATAGTTCCCGCATGAAGGTCAGTAATGTGACAGTATTTCTAAGGAATTTCCTTTTTCTGCTCTTTACAGTTTGTCATTCTATTGGGTGCTTGAAGAAGAAGCATCAGTTGCTCCAAACCACTACATACAATTGTAATGGGATTGAGAGGACCATCTCAGCCAGCTACAAAGTCAAGGAGGGGATTGGTCTCAGCTGTGCCTGTATTATATGAAAGGAACTGCCCTTATAGTTTGTAAGATTGAAAAGTGGAAGTGTGTACACCAGGCATGCCAAGCTGCAGCTAGCCATCAGGTCTAGCTCACTCTAGTGGTCTTGGCATGGAGCATTCTGTACAGTAGGACTAGGCAGTGCTCAACTTCCTCATGGCAGATGCTTCCACTTCTGAATTTTACATACTTTTAGGATCAGTTTCATTTGCATTTTATATGCTCTGTAGATTTCAGGCACCCCTTGCCTCTTTTTAAGAGACGGGTTGAAATGGTCCCCTTATTTTCACTACATTTGATTGCAGCAGCCAAAGCAATTGAAGCTGCTCTTCCTCAGGTCCATCCATTACCTTCTCCTGAAAGGAAATTAATTTTTTTTTGCTACACAAGAACTGTTATTTTCTTTTTGCCTGCACTTTTTTTGTGGTCACTTTTAGTTTTGCTGATTTTTTAGTGAGTGTTTTAGTAAAAACATTTATCAAGTTAAATTAAAAACCACAGTACAGTATTTCACATTAGAGTAGTTCTCAGGTGTGATATTATTGCACTTATCCTTTTAAATTTCAAATTTATATATTACAGTACATCACAACAATGCTGACATTGTACTGAAATGTAAATTTGTGAAAGTGGAAAAATCTGAACAGCATGTAGTAGCGCCATAGTTTAATGAACACTAAATTTACTTGAATGAGTTTTGCATCATTAACTTGTAAATCTATAATTTGATGACAACATATATGGGAAATTTTGGATAGTTTTGTTTTTGATAAAAAATTGTTTGGTTCATTGGAAAACAAGAAAGATTCTGATGAACGCAGTGTGTCCAGGCATCTCAAAATGAATGGATCTTGAATTTAGCTCTCTTGTTTTTGTTTTTTCTTCAAGGGAGCAATTTGCAGGCCCTTGGCCATCGGTTCCTTCTTCCATGCATTAAAAAAAAAAAAAGAAAAAAAAAAAAAAAAAAATTGCAAGTGAGAGTTAAGTAAGACTGTGTCTCATTGCCTGGTATTTTACTCTTAACTATCGGTGGTGGGATGTGTCAGTGCCATAGTCCATCACATGTGGTGCACACTTCCTTGTAGCACCTACAGCATGGGTAGGTGATGAGAGAGAGAGAGCTGGCGATTAACCAGCCATGCTTGAAATGTCGCCACGTCATGTGACAGTGGGAAACAAGATATTGATGATTGTATTGTTCCAATACTTTCCCAATTTAAAATTTTGATCATCACTCGAGGAATATGAAGATAAACTGAGAAATCTAAGATTTGGAGCTTTTTTCAGTGATTTACTCATGCCCCTTGCCACAAGTTACCTCATTAAATTAAGTTTGCTTTATTTTTTCAATTAACCAACAGAAGCTTGAGTCTAAGCAAATTTTATTACACATAATTGCTTTAAAGTGCTGACTGTAGGATACCTTTATAGTTAGGTACAGTATTTTTTCATACCTATACATAAACATGAAATTGAGTAAGTTAAAGTAGAAGTTTGTGTAAAAACAGCTCTTACAAACATAGGCCATAGCCTTTGATGAATCAGATGCAATATGGTTGTACTTTCTTTGTATTCCTACTCTTTATTAGTTGACTAGTTTGTTCCACTTAGGTGAGATTCTAGATTATCACCAATGAACAGTGCCTCAAAGCCTAATGTAAAATGTGCCAATTTTACAGTGAGTACTATATGTTTTGTGTTCTGAAAGTGTTAGTTTTGTGCAGGTCCTCATCAGCCAGGAGCATCTACAGTTGGAGCCTATTGGTCTGGTGTTTGTGTTCTTCTTTGCCCTCATCTTGGTCATCCAGTTCATTGCCATGTTGTTCCATCGATTTGGCACCATCTCCCATATCCTGTCCTCCACCGAGCTCACATGCTGCAACAAGAAGGTACCAGAAGTACACTTATCATAAAATATTTCGTATGAATAATATTACCGTTAGATGTAACTGAAATGAATCAGCATTACCACAGTTGGTGCTGTTATTATATGTAAGCTTTGCATTATCAAAACATTGATCATTAAATTATAGAATAATAGATGTTGACATTATGGTATCTACGGTAATACATTCTGCAACATTTGTAAATAAATACTGTATATAGATTTAAGAGTAAAAGTGATATTTAACTGCTGTATTTAATACTTGTTGGTGGTAGGTGGGGGCGCTCACCATCCAGTCACTAGATGTAATGCTGCCCTCGGGTGGCTGCCGTTCACTCTCTTCCTTCTTTCTTTCCTTCCATCTTCTTATTCCGTTCTTTCCTTTATTCTTTCCTCTTCCTTCTGTCTATGGGTGACTCTACATTACACTGAGTGACAAGCCAAAAAACATTTACTATGCTGGGTAGTAACCATATAACCAAACTACGGCACCTGGTGGTTTAGTGGGTAAGTAAGGCACTCCAACTGCATTGAACCTGTGTCATTTCATATTCAAGGGGTGTTTGGGGTTTGTTGCTCACGTAATGCCACTCAGGGATGAGTGAGGCAAGTCACTCATAGTAAATGTCAGGACCAACTTGCCTAGCCCTGGGCTCCTACGCCTCTCATGGGACAGCAGAGGTTTAGATGGTGGTTGGATGGATGGATTAAATACTTGTCAATTACAGCAAACAGTTTCTGCTACTACAAGTACTACTATAGCATATCTTTGTCACAAGAGAATTCTGCTGATCCATTTATTGCTCCCCAGGCTGAAGATGCTACTGAAGATGCATTCATCCAGAGAAATGCCGTGGATATTGTGCGACAGTTGCAGAGGCTGAAGGGCATTGATGGTGACTATGACAATGACAGTGTTCACGGTGGGCAACTGGGACGCCGTAAAACCATCCATAACCTGGAAAGACACCGCCAGAGGAAACAACCTATTGGCACTCTTGATGTAGCCTTCAAGAAGCGGTTCTTCAGTATCTCAGCAGAAGCGGGTGAAAACAATATGACCAATGGTTAGTCACGTTGCAGTTTGTGTGCTGTTACTGTTTGTAGTGATGTTTTGTATTTATGTAATTGTACTATGGATATACAAATGCAGATATAAAACACATGCACACACACACACACACACACACACACACACACACACACACACAAACTGGTTATCCAAAACTTCATTTATCAAATCTGCCTGAGCCCCATCATTGTGATGTTCGCTTATATTATTGTGGTAACCACCTTATGATTTATACAGCTAAATAGAGTCCCCTTCCTGTAAAGGTGTTGGGATCTATGTCCATCAGCCCTGTCTGTACAGTAGTCTCCCCTTTATCTTACTTTATCATAATGTATCTTATTGGTTGTGACAATGGTATAGTGGATTAAAGGACCTACTGCTAACCAAAATACTGAGCATTCAAACCCACTGAAGAACGGTTGGTTGACATCAGGAAAGGTTGCAAAGGGCTACGCTATATGCACCACCCAAGTTTTCTTAATAATGACAGGGCCTTAGCTCTCCTAAGAAGGCAAAAAGGTGGATCAAGTGGCTTATATTAGGCAATTTTATTTTGCTTTGGAACGTCTTTGTGGAACGGGTGAATCTGTACCTTAACTCTGTAAATTGAATTTGATTTTTATCTACCAAATTATTTTATTTAGCTTCGGAGAGACTCCTTGTAATGGAGGGATTAAGTTGAGATGCAATAATGCTCACCATGCTTGATAAAACATACAAAAATGGTCAGAAAGGTTTATAGAACTTATGTATAGTAATGTGCAACAAGTGATGAAAAAAGTAAGTTTGATTCTGGGATACACTAGGCAGGTCCTATTTCCTGTGTAGGATTTTCATTTCATTTTCTGTTGGCTGCTATGCCTAATGCTCTTACTACCATGCTCACCTAAAAGATAAATTCATGTGTGTACTGTATATTCTGTCCTGTACACTATAATACATGCACTTTACATGTGACACATTGTGTCCCACTACGATACAGGGGTTGGTGCCAACAAAGACATGCAGCCAGAAAACTTTGCCCCAGCTACCTAGTGGCAGACATAAGGGGGAGACTAGGGGTGGGCTCCATCAGTATGGCTTTGGGCTAAGATGGGACTTGGGCTCTGATCAAAATGGGTCCCAATTCCACCATCTGGGCTCAGGGCTGTGTGGATGGGTCCTGTGGTCCATCTCTGCCTTTTATCTGAATAAAGAGATGGCTAGTGATCAATCAATATGGAGAGTTGTCATGGGATGACTAATGCTGATGCATGCAAGCTTATTGGAATGTTAATAAACAAAATGAAATGAGCAGTGTTTTGTTATTGCAGTGCTGCAATGATCCTAGGCTGTGGCTTAACTGGTTGGCTTCTCGTTTTCGTTTTTAAAGGCTCCAACATGCTTGCATGTGTCGGCCTTGGTCACCTAATGGCGGCTCTCCACGCTGCACGATCCATTGCAGCCTCCCTGTTCAGTCCCTTAACCCTAAGGTCACACTTAATGACCTCGTCCCATGTCTTTCTCGGTCTACCCCTTATAACCCCACCCCCAATATTAACACTTCTCACCTTCCTCACCCAATTATCATCCCCCATCCTCTCCACATGTCCAAACCACCTCAATCTACCTCTCCTCATCACAACACCAATACACTCCAGTCCCATCCTACCTCTCAACTCTTCCATTGTAAACCCAGCCCCTCCAGGCCTTGGACGCAGGGATGCACTGCACATCCACCTAATCATTGTCATTTCTGTACGTCTGAGCCAGCGAATATCTTCCTCCTTCACTGCCCAGGTCTCACTGCCATACAGCATTACACTCCTAATACATGCTGCATACAAAGACCCCTTAGCACGTAGGGAGAGCCCTCTCAATGTCAGGAGAGGCAAGAGCTCCCTGAACTTCTTCCAACCACTTCTCATCCTAGCCACAGAGCTAGCTCCAGCCCCACCTCCAGCACACAACATGTCTCCCAAATAACAAAACTCTTCCACACACTCAAGAGATTCACCAGCAAGTTCAATTCTTTCACGTCTGACAATCTCCACCTGCCCACCCCGGCACGCCGTACACATAAAATCAGCATTATCTCGCAGTCTACCTCTGATACCACTACATCTCTTATGCACCCATTTATCACACACACCGCACAAGATGGAATTACTTCCCACGCCCTTGTGGCAAACTGCACATGGCCACTCTCCCTCGTCTTTGTGTATTAATGTCACTCTTACTTTGATGAGTGGTGCTGGGTATGGACACCTTCCTGTTGTGGAGCTGATATTGCTAGGCAGCTCCAGTGACTGGGGATACAGTATATAAACATCCCTCATCTCTCTTCCTATCTCCTTAAAGGAAGGTTGTGGACTGCAGGAGTGTGACACTTTCAGTCTGCAATCCATTGTGTTTACATTCAGATGAACCTGGGACTAAAACTACTACTACTGCTACTATTCTGGTAGGGGACACTGGAAAGGGTTGCCTTCATATGGTGGCATATTTTACTCTTCGTGGAGGACTTGAACATAGATTATTTACAGTACAGTAATATGCAGAGGCAGGGCATTGCTGCTGTGAACCAAGTACTAACCCTTTGATCAATGACAGAGACCCCAGTACTGGGTGACATGCGGCGACTGAGCATGCGGCAGGAGACCATCAAGGCATTGGCTGAACGACGGGAAACAGTTGCAAAAGAACGACGCTTGTCCAAGATGCAGACACTTGGGGCTCGCAAGGTGGGCAGAGCAAGTTTTGGTGTTGGGGTTTATAAGGCATATTACTGAGTGTAGATTGGGGGAATATCAGTAGTTACTAGTATGCAACATATGTGTTTTTGGACATGTAGTAGATGTGTCAGGTGTTCTGATAGTCTTTACCATTACTGTACAGTGTAGAATACTTATATGAATTCACGTTTTTTTGCCTAGACACCGGTACAAGGAGAGAGTAAAAAATAATAGTACATTTTTTTTTAATATCATAGTATAGCTTGATAACAAGGGTAAGGAGTCTGTGGATGAAGTTCAGGGAGTTGTTTCCCCTCTTGATATTGAGAAGGCTCTCCCTCCATGCCAGGCGGTCCTTGTATGCAGCATGTCGTAGGAGTGCAATGCTGTATGATAGTGAGACTTGGGTAGTAAAGGATGCGGATATTCATTGGCTCAGGCATACAATGATGAGAATGATCAAATGGATGTATCGTGTGTCCCTCAATGAGAGGCCTAGGGAGGTTTGAATTGTAAATGAAGGATTTAGAAGAGGAATGGGACTGGAATGTATTATTGTTGTAAGGAGAAGAGGTAGACTGAGATGGTTTGGGTATGTGGAGTGGATGGAGGGTAACAGCTGGCCGTGGAGGGTGAGAGTGTGAACATTGAGGGTTGACTTGGTCAAGGCGGACTGAAAAAGACCTGGAAAGAGGTCATAGAGTGTGACTTCAGGGATGACGGACTGAAATGAGAGGCTGCTAGAGATCAAGTGGCATGGAGAGCTGCCATTACTGTAGTTGACCAAGGCTGACACATGCAAGTACAGTACATCTCCATAGTACACGAGTTCCGAGTACACGATCCCCCTTGTACGCGAGGACCTATTATTATTTTTTTTTCTTTTTGGTTAGTACTTGGATGGGTGACCGCCTGGGAACACCAGATGCTGTTGGCATAACCCCTACATGTCAAGTGGGGTTGGTGGAGGATTAGTGCCCCTCCCTGTAAAAACAATTAACTCTAAGCCCTTGGCCACCCCGTTTGGGATACATGGCGTCTGGCAATGAATGAATGAATGAATGAATTTTTTATTAGTACAGTAAGTCCTCACTATAATGGACTAATTGAGGCCCAAACCATTCCGAAAAATGCAAAATTCCGATAAAAGCGACATTCGGACTTCCCCCTGCTAATCCGGACTTTTTCTGATATCAGATATTAGTCTGGATCGCATGAACGGTTTTTAAACTGTTTTGACTACCATTGCGATAGTTTACTGTGTTATAACTTCACAACATTAATCAAATGGTATAATATATATAGTAATACTGTACTGTACACTCGTTTCGTTTTGTTTCGTTTCGTTTTTAAAGGCTCCAACATGCTTGCATGTGTCGGCCTTGGTCACCTAATGGCGGCTCTCCACGCTGCACGATCCATTGCAGCCTCCCTGTTCAGTCCCTTAACCCTAAGGTCACACTTAATGACCTCGTCCCATGTCTTTCTCGGTCTACCCCTCATAACCCCACCCCCAATACAGTATTAACACTTCTCACTTTCCTCACCCAATTATCATCCCCCATCCTCTCCACATGTCCAAACCACCTCAATCTACCTTTCCTCATCACAACACCAATACACTCCAGTCCCATCCTACCTCTCAACTCTTCCATTGTAAACCCAGCTCCTCCAGGCCTTGGACGCAGGGACGCACTGCACATCCACCTAATCATTGTCATTTCTGTACGTCTGAGCCGGCGAATGTCTTCCTCCTTCACTGCCCAGGTCTCACTGCCATACAGCATTACACTCCTAACACATGCTGCATACAAAGACCCCACAATTTACCTTATTGTGGTAACACAGCTGAAATGGTCAGGCAGTCCGGACTGCTTCTGGCTTTATCAGACTTTTTCCGATATATAGGAATTTAGTCCGGTAGCTCCTGAAGTTTGATAAAAGCGAATTCCGGTCTATTGAAGTCCGTTATATTGAGGTTTTACTGTATGCGAATTGAACTCCTTGTAAGCGAGACGGGCAGCGAAGAGTGGCCCAAATCCGGGGTTACCCCGAGTACACGAGATTGCCCCCCCAAGAAGTGATAACGGGTAAAGGTGAGCAGCCATATTCTTGTTGGTTTAGTTAAGCCATATCCTTGTTGATTTACCTAGTAAAGCCATAATCTTGTTGGTTTACTTTATCTTAGGTAATATGTCTTAGATAGTATCCCTGTATAGTTTTTTTTTTCTTTAATAACAGAGCAGAGGAAGGAAAAACAAATGAATAAAAAAAAAATTATCCATACACCAGATTACTGGTGTCCTCTGTTCATAAAATATCTGTAACAGTCAGACCCGAATAGCCACGGGTTGAAGCCTGGAGGGAAACAACTCCGGGGAAGCGAGTTCCAGAGAGACACAGCATGGGGAACGAAAGAACCCTGACAGGCAGAAGCTCCGCAACATGGCTGAGTGACACGCCAGTCATGAGCGCCGCAATATTTAGGTCCAAAAGGCATCTCAAGGGTTGCCCATGAAGGGGGTTGCCGCCCATATGTAGTTTTTCCCATAAGTTTATGTATTCACAGTACACGAATTCCTAGTACACGACGTCCTCTGCTGCTCATATAGGCTTGTACTAGGGCAGTGGTTCCCAAACTGGGGGCCATATATCAGAATGTAGGGGGCCATAACCTGAACCGAAGGAGTTTAGAGAGTAGGTAGCCAGTGGAGAGGAATTTAAAAGATACTTCCCAGATATCCAAAGCCTAACTTCTCGGCTAGTAAGGTTCCCCTTCACTGCTCCAGTGACATGCATACCTGATGACAGTGATGATGCCCAAACTGAGCTGTTGACACTTCAAGAGGATTCAGGCGCTAGGGTGAAGTTTGAAACTGTATCTCTCACAGTATTTTGGTCATCAATGGCAGCTTCATACCCAAACTTATGTGACTTGGCATTTCGCCACCTCCTACCATTTTCATCAGCTTATTCATGTGAGGCTGCATTCTCTCAACTACTCCACAATAAAACGAAACCGCAACAGACTTGAAGTGAAGCATGACCTTCGGTGTGCTTTAAGTGAAACAAAACCAAGAATCAAGATGCTTGTTGATAATCTGCAACAACACCCTTCACACTGAGTGGAATGGGGATTCAAATGAAGGAAAAATGAACCTGGCATGAATGTTCAGAAGCAAATGGTCTGGGAGGAGGTGGGTGTGTCGCAATTGAAGGCCATGGTTGTGGCAGATAATTATGGCTCACTATGATAGCATATCATTTCAGAATTATAAAGTTATCAGATTTGTAAGCTTCAAAGATCAGATCAAATTGCGTGGGATTAATACACTTTTTCAGTCCAGTGAATTTTTTTTAATTGCTGAATCAGCTTTTCGCAATAATGCAATTTTTAATTACTCTAAGTATGGATTTTTTAAATGTGCATTTATTATTCCTTTAGTACCATTTCATTAATTATATAAGATTCAGCTAAGACAAAATACACATTTCTTTATTAATACTTAACAAAAGAGAAAATAACAAATGGAATCAATAAAATTACAGGATTTGCTAGAGTGATTTTTATATGGACATGATGAGTGTAGGACTGTAGTGTAGACAGTCACTGTAATCATGGGTTATGGTTGGGGAAGGGGGGGCCATGGACAACGATCATGTATGAAAAGTGGGTAACGACCAGAAAAAGTTTGGGAACCACTGTACTAGGGGGATGTACTGTATGCTGAAGTTTTTTAAATGTAGTGAAGTGAATGAAGCAATATTTGTTTCACGTTGTTTTCTACTCAAAAAAATGTGGAGATTGATATTATTGTCCGTAATTAATACTATGGTGAATCCATTGGACTACAGGTATATACAATATCAGATATGTATATGATCTGCTTTGAGAATTGATTCAGATCATCAGCATGTATAAATAATGTTACATACATATCGTATATGTATACCAGGTATGTATATATGTACAGTATATATATATTGCCAGTATTATAAGCTAAATATGATTTCTCTTGGAACTTACATTTCCTCCTGCATCTTCAACAGCCACGGAACCGTACATCCATAGCATCGGATGCTGACCATCATCGTGTGTTTACGCCAAATGGTGGCAGTGTCAACCATGCATATGAGTCTGATACAGAACATTATGGTGCTCCACCTTCAGTCAGGGGTGGCAATCGCTACAGGAATACTGATGAAGTCATTTACACCCCGTAAACTTGGCATGATGTAACTAGTTTGTGAGGAAGGGTGCATTTTATAATGTACAGTTCTGATTCTTGTACTGTATTTCAAAGGAAAAATCATTTTGAGCCCACAACCTTGACATAATGATGACTCTATTCAAGCAAGGCTGTGTATGTGTGTTTGTGTGTGTGTATGTATATTTTTCTGATGTACAGATAATTTCAGAGATAAATAAAAGGGTTGCTTTAGGCTACAATTAATATTATGTCACTAAAAAAATCCAGTTCAATATACAGCTGACTGTATATTTTATAACTTAAAAAAAAATTTGAAGTATTTTATTTGATGGATATTTAAATACTGGTGTGAAAATATGCTTTCCCAAATTGTAAAAAAGTAATTCATTTATTATATTTAAGTATATTTCTGCCAATATGAGAAAATATTATATCTAATAATCTAAAATACTGTATTTAGGAGGAGAAAAAATGCTGGTCTCTAAAGAAAAACACTGGCTGCTTTTCTTTTAATGCTGTGATTTTATTTTTTTCGTTTACACTGAACACTTGAAACATATCACATGTTACAGGGACAAACTGTTCTGTAAACAATATGTACAGGTAATGGGTATTGCATTTTTAGCTTGCGTATTTTGTAGGTCAGAGGCTAAAGGAAGCTGTTTGAGATAACAGCCTGTACAGTACATTGTGCTTCAAAGATTGGCAGTACTGTACTTTAATCAGAGGAGTCTTCACAATTCTGGCAATAAGCAGAATTGTCATGAGTATTTTTCCTGCTACAGTTGAATCCTTGGATACAGCAGCTTTATTCATAACCCATACTGAATCATGAAGTATGACATTTTTAATAGGTAAATTAGTACAGTATCTAAGTCTGAATGGGAAATGTTCATCTGCCATATACAGTAATTCCTCAGTTAACACATTCTTCACTACAGACCTTTTACTTAGCATATGAATGCATTTCACATAACATACCATTGTTTTTTATTAAATTATTATGGTGCATGGTGAAGGGTTAAGATTGAACATGCTATCACTTCTCTGAATATATTAGTTATTTCTTTGAATTGCTTATGAACTTAGCATTTAATACATACAGATAGAGATACACTTAATCAAAACATCAGAAACATTTGATACTTAACATAAGCTTTGCACACCGTTGCTTAACCCTTTATCTTTGGGTGTATTTTTTTTGGTTGGATGTCCCACTCACAGGGTTTTTTTAGATATACAGTATAAAGATAATTGTTTTGATAAAATAAGTGCACCAAAAAATCGACTATAATATCCTGAGTAAAATGATGTCTAACAGGATGTAAAAATTTTAATAATTACCTGTGTCATGAACTGTCAAAACCTGTGGTGCTGGAGCTCCTCCACTGCCAGACATATGCCATGTGATAAAATGATATTCTCAAAACTTTTTTTTTTTTTTTTTTTTTCTTTCTTTTATAGTAACACTTTCATTTCCACTATCACTTTCGTCCTACAACATAATCTGAATCATCAGACATTGTTTCCATCAGATCCAAGTTAACTGTCACAGCAGCAAAACATCTCATACCACACGCCTGGACATACTTCTCGTACGTGATGAAAATAACACAATAAAATAGTCCTCCCGTGATGGCAACTCTACAGTCTTGCCACCTCCTGATATTGAACCACTATTGGGCCCCCAGTCCTGGCATACAAATATATAAAGTCCAGAAAACATATACGTACCACCCGATTGCTACAGAGATTTCCTTGGTGGTACATTGATGTGCTGCCCAGTGTGAAGGGGTAAATATATGAGAATGTAGTTAGTCTTACTGGAGCATAACCTTCACGTAAACCAATCATTGTGTAACACTGCAGTTTTTATTAACATATCTGATGTTGAGTGAGGAATTACTGTGAGGAACTGCCAACTATTGATGAAGCCTACATCCAGGTTTGGTTTAAATTAACCTAACTTGTCAGTTCTCCATCAGAGTCAGCAGTTTTTGCCTCAGTTTTATTTTTACAATATATCATTTTTGGTCTTGCAGTTAGCAAAATTTAAGCAACTTCACCAGCAGCTTTAGCAATTTAAACAGTACACTGTAAATAAACTTGTTCTACACACTTCAGACAAGTGCCTCACTAACCATTCATTGCAGTTTCTTCAACAGGTGAACCTTTTCATGAGATAGACCTATTGCTTACATTCTACAATGTTATTGTCTGAATCACTCACTTATTCAAAATTAGATATGAAAATTAGGTAACATGCTGATGGGCAACTAATTACTCTGATTTTCAAATATGTAGCCAATCCTTTTGTAAAAAAAAAAAAAAAAAAAAAAAAAAAATCTGGCAAAGGAACTGCCCAGTTGTATAGATTTTTAGTCTATAAATTGTGCAGTTGATAGATTTGAGTATGTAAGGTCATCAAGAGACTATACCTGTTTTTGAGTCATGGAATACACCATTGATTACTGTTCATGTGGTTTAATCTGTAAATGACACCATTCATTATCTTGACAACTGGTGAATACATGTGATTATTTATAAGCACAGTGTATATGAAATTTATTGTGATGAAATCAGCTTGTATATTGTTTTACTGGAAAACAAAATGCTGTACTGTTCCTTTTAATACCTGTATATCCACACACTGTACTGTAGTTGCGATTGGAGTCTAGCTTCTTACATTTTAAATTGTTACAGAGCTGTTTTTTTCTGTGATGTAATTTGTCTTTAAACCTTGATTTCACTTGGAGAAAATATTCTGTACCTATTGTAAAGGTGTTCATTTGTTGCTATCACGAGTAGGGTAACTTGTAAGTCGATGAGCAGCCTACTTTAGTTCCTTACACCATACCATACCACAGTCACGCTCTCTGAAACTTTCACAGTGTTGTTCAATATTGTAAAATAATGTGAATACAAAAGAAATATATACTGTATCTTTTAACTGATTTTTTTTATTTACCACATTCTTCAGTACAGTGTCCTGTCATTTTTCTTTTACATGCAGGGTGTTAATATGATACAGTATTCAATTAATATCAGCATGTATTGGATGTTTTATGTATATATTTGGCAGTAAGTGGGTTTCTGGGCATCGTATAGTAGAATACAGGAAGATGGAAAGTGAGCAGGAACAGAAAGATGGCATACCAGCAATAAATAGTGCAGTTAGCATGATGATGCAATTTTTAGCTGAACATTTTCATCTTGATAGGTCAAGGTACATCTTTTGCTGTCAGATGTCCTTCTTGATATTAAGCTGATATGATGCTGTGAGAGGAGTGGGGATGCTGTGAAAGGAATAGGAATGCTGTTAGAGAGGGATAGGGGTGCTGTGAGAGGGGTAGGGGTGCTGTGAGAGGGATAGGGATGCTGGAAGAGGAGTAAGGATGCTGTGAGAGTGGAAGGGATACTGTGAGAGGGGTAGGAATGCGAAAGAGAGGTAGGAATGCTGTGAGAAGGGTAGGAATGCTGTGAGAGAGGAAGGGATGCTGTGAGAGGGGTAGGGATGGCTAGAGAGGGGTATGGATGCTGTAAGAGGAGTAAGAATGCTGTTAGAGATGGTGTGCTGTGAGAGGGGCAATGATGCTGTAAGAGGGGTATGGATGCTGTGAGAGGGGCAGTGATGCTGTTAGAGAGGTGTTTGGGTGCTGTGAGAGGGGCAGGGGTGCTGTGAGATGGGGTACAAATGATGGGAAAGGAGTAGGGATGTTGTGAGAGGGGTAGGTAAACTGTTTGATAAGAGTATGGATGCTGTGAGAGGGGCAGGGGTGCTGTGAGATGGGTAGGGATACTGTGAGAGGGGCAGTGATGCTGCAAGAGGGGTTGGGATGCTGTGAGAGGGGTAGAGATGATGGGAAAGGAGTAGGGATGCTGTGAAAGGGGTAGGTAAGCTGTTTGATAAGAGTATGGATGCTGTGGGAGGGGTATGGATACTGTGAGAGGGGTATGAATAGTATGAGAGGGGTAGGGATGCCGTTAGAGAGGTAGGGATGCTGTGAGAGGGGTAGTGGCACAGTCTGTGAGAGGGGTATGGATGCTGTGAGAGGAGTAGGGATGCTGTTAGAGAGGAGTAGGGTGCTGTGAGAGGGTAGGGGTGCTGTGAGAGGGGCAGGGGTGCTGTGAGAGGGGTAGGGATGATGTGAGAGGGGCAGGGATGCTGTGAGAGGGGTAGGGATGCTGGGAGAAGGGTAAAGAAGCTGTGAGCGGGGAAAGGATGCTGTGAGAGGAGTATGGATGCTGTGAGAGGGGTAGGGATGCTGTGAGAGGGGTAGGGATGGTGGGAAAGGAGTAAGGATGCTGTGAGAGGTGTAAGGAAGCTGTTTGATAGGGGTATGGATACTGTGAGAGGGGTATGGATGCTGTGGAAGGGGTATGGATGCTGTGGAAGGGGTATGGATGCTGTGAGAGGGGTAGGGATGCTGTGAGAGGGGTAAGGATGATGGGAGAGGAGTAGGGATGTCGAGAAAAGGGTGGGTTGGTGTGAGGAGAATTAGTAGTAGACGATATTATTCAACTTTGAATCCAGTGATGGGTTTTCATATTATCTTGGAAAATAACAGATATTCAGTTAGGGTGACACCTAAACTGCAGGGGTTAGATAATAATCTTCATTAACCTCTTCCATTTGGAAATCTTTTGAATACAGACAAGGAGATAACAAAATAAATACTGTATATCACCTGACTCAGGGATTTGGGAAGCTAATGATAATAATTCTTAGAAAAAGCATGAAGCTTATTCAGTTTTATTCTAGCATGTCATTTAATTTTTTCCCTCTCCAAACAAATTTATCTTTTCCTAATGTATCCTATTATTATTATTAAAGAATACTGTATAATGTGTCTGACAATATCTACCTTAAGCAACTGTTGCGTTAAGCATTATCTAGGAAGTCTGGCATGATGCCGAATTATTGGACAACATTTATACTGACCACCTGCCCTTGATTGTGTCCCTATTCTTACTCGTCTCTTCCGTGACCTATGGCAAACTACCTGGGACTCCCAGGTCACCCAAAACTTCATCTTGTGAAACCTGTTTAGGTCGCCTCACTCACGGTCACTTAATGAGAAGTGACCTCACCAAAGTAGCCAATCACATAAACTTTTACGACTTCGAAAATTCACAGTTCAAGCGTGTTGAGGCAGAGGTTATGGGTGCTGCAGGACCGATAATTAACATGTCTGCGCGTCAGATGTAAAGGTCCCAACCTCGTGTGAGTGCCTGGCCAATCAGCGCGCCGCTCTCCACTGCCAGCCAATCACGCGCGCCCACTCAATGCTTCGTAGGCACTCACGCCATTGTACTCACATTGTAAATACGACACTTGATTCTGTTGCGTTTTTTGCTTGAAATCATGGATTCTTCAAGCGACTCATCTTCTACAGAGAGTATTATCGACGACCCGAGGCCTACTACTTCTCGCAAGAGAGTTACGAAGCCCGAAAACTGGCAGGAGAACGTTGCAAAAGCTAAGAGAGCCAGGGGTGAGGAGTATGTGTCGGCTCATACGAAAACAGTTGTGGCGGCAAGGAAGGTGGGTGTGGCTTGTACCTGTTCCTATAAGTGCTATGATCGAGTGGGTATGGCTAATATTAATGAGCAAGGTAAGTACATAAACAACCGTGTGAAAGTGCTACTAGTGAAACGACCTGAAAAAAATAAATTATGTAAGTCGCCGTAAGTGTAGTCGTGAGTTGGCAGTGTTACTGGGGCAGCAGGAAGTTGTTGTGTGTAAAGTAGCTGAGTATGTTTATATATCTAAGATGGGAGGAGAGAGAGAGAGTTGTATTTTTCAAAATTAAACAAGTCAGAAAATTTAATATTGTGTATAAGTACATTCACCTTTCAGAATTTTTAAATATTCATATGTACATTGTTTTTGTAGGTTTTTTGTATGATTGTGTGAAAATGTTGAATGTTCATGAACATTTGGGATATTTATGTGAAATACCCTCTGTGGCCACCGAGGGCACCACAACACCCCCAGGAGACGACTATGGAGGGGTGTGTAGGGTGCGTGCACAGTCCATGTGATATGGGTATGTGTCCCATATGGCTGCGCACCACTATTCCACGGAGAGTGCCTGGCACAGACATCTCAGTCTGAGCGTGCTACCCTCCGGTTGAGCCAGCCCTCGCCAGGATTGGGGTGGAGCTGAAAACCCAGTTCCTGGCAGCACCCCAGTGACGGCTTGTAGCTGCACAAAACAGTGACGGCCTGTAGCCACGCATAAAAAGAGATGACCTGTAGCTGCACAATACATTGACGGCTTGTAGCCATGCATAAAGAGACGACCTGTAGCCGCGCATAAAAAGAGACGGCCTGTAGCTGCACTAGGTGGTGCCTACTCCCCCCTGCAGAACCAGTGACAGCCAGCAGCCACACTTGGGGAGAGAACGGTATGGCCCCTCTCCTTCTGCTGTAGCCTCAGGGAGAACGGCACCGGTGACAGCCTGTAGCTGCACCAGTAGTCAGGAGACGGCCTGTAGCCATTCCTCGCCTACACGTCGCTCCCCATACAGGACACCAGCGAAGGCCTTTAGCTACGCCCGTGGACAAGTGACAGCCGGCAACTGCACTCCGCCCATGGTCCCATCAGGAAGTCTGGCCCTGGTGACGGCCAGTAGCCGCACCGACAGGAAAGGGACAGCCTGTAGCTGCCCTCCTCCTGTTTCCCAAGGGACCTCAGCAACGGCCTGTAGCCGCGCCAGGGAGAGACACTCTAAAATTTTAGTCTCCCACCCCCTGTGACTTCACAGCGTGAGGGCAACTCTTGCTCAGCCTGCCCCTCCTATGGCAGAGCGAGTTGTGCCTCCATCTCCTCAACCTGAGGCAGCCAACAGAAGGAGAACTTCAGCCGAGAGGACTGGTGGAGCGGCCCCGTGTTATCCTTGGGGGTTTACGCCCTCCAGCCAGTGCCAGAGAGAGAGCAGACCCTGACGGACTCCTGCCGAAGGTGATGCCGCAGTCCGACCCTGATGGCGGCGCAACAGGAGCGAGACTGCAGGCGACGGACCCTTGATGGCACCCCCAGTACCCTAGGGCGTGACCCTCCCAGTCCCAGGCGAAGGCAATGCCCTTCCCTGACCTGGTGCTGACAGAAGCACCTGCAGGAGTTATTTGGCCCCAATCCAAGAGGCCAGACCCCCGTACCCAGCCCCACCAGCAAAGGGCCCTTCGCCACGCCCAATCCCAGTCCACCACGGGTGACAACACATCTGCGGGTGGTTCAGTGGCCTCTGGAGAAAATGACATCAGAGGAAGTCCCACCAACACCTGCGAATCCCAGGGCCACCTCTGCCCGGTCCGAGCCCTCGTTGATCCCCCATCAAACAGTGATTGTGACCTAAGAACCGAATATAGCGTTGAGTTGTGAACAGTGCAAATAGTGACTGACAACGACAGTGTTCCCCTTATAAATACCCTGTTTACGTACACCAGTGTATTCATAATATCAGAGCCACTACTCCACCATCACTTAGTGTAAAGAGGGACACTGATACCTATCCAGAAGATACAGGCAACCCTATTTTAAAACCGTGTATAACCTCGAGCCAAGTATTTACAGTGTCTGTCCTATATCCTCGTGACTGGGAGTATTCTGCGAGATACACCTAATACACGTGCCAGTCCAAGTCCTCTCTAATACTCCTTGACATTGTATAGAGTACAGTACTGTGTAACTTGTTTGTATTGTAAGGAAAGGCTTAGTAATATACATGTATGGTAGTTGTTCAGAGTTTTTATACCCGGTTCCTCTTGTGGTGTATCCTAGCTCCGGTCTAGAAAAAGAACCCGGCTATAGAATAGGTGTTCCTAGGACGGAAAGCCGCCCTAAAAACACCTATCATAGCATTTTGAAATTGCCTGTACGAGTCAAAAAATCATGAACAAAAAAAATAATCACCAAAAACAATATCCTCTCTTCCAAAACTTTCAAATGGTATATCATAGTTAAGAATTTGGTTATAAAGTATGGCTGAAACTATTCCCCAACTTTATCATCATTTTTCTCTAAGTTTCCTCATTACGAGCTAGGACCTTTTACTTCTCTGCTTCTCATATAGGAGTAAGATCGTGAGTCACCATGCTTTTTTTTACTGGGACCATATGCTAGAGTATCACATTCCCTCTCCTGCCCTGAGGCAGAGGATGGTTCCAACTTCCGCCACCAGAGGCTGATTCAAAGACAGCGGGTTTGTGGGTTAGGGCCTTTTACTTCGCAGCTCCTCATGTGTCATGGGGGAGGAGGTGGAAAGTGAGATCAAAATGGTTATTCATTCCCATAACCATAATCTAAATGAAAACTAAATATATTACTTGTTCAAAGTTTGACCTAGCAAGCGTGCGTGTTAAAATAACCTAAATAACAGATGATGCGGTTTTTGATGAGCGATAGCAATGTCATGTGTAGCTAACAGATATTAGGTCTCCTGCTGGATTGGATTTTACACTTCCCAAACGAACGTGGATGAACACTAGCGAACATTGTACTGGGCTTATGCAGTTGATCTAGGGACCATAATCAACCACGAGCTTTCTTGAAGGTTCAGCCGTTCATATGAGTGTCAGTACATTATGTTTTGTCAAGAGTCCAGGAATACAAATAATACTAGCACATGCAACTACTAGAACAATAACAAGTCTTTACTGGAGCATAATTATAAGGTCATAAAAACGAACGTACGGTACATGAATGCTCGCTCGGTAGTGGTTCACGTTTCGGTGTAAATCCACCTTTACATATTGTTCCCTAAAGAATTAGCTGAAAAGATGACAGAAATTTTATACATAATTACAGCAATACACCTTACTGTTAAGCAATAATTAGCTAAACGGTTGAAGATTTTTATAAACTAGTGATCTCTATTTTCTTCGCTGAGATCGTTGTAACCATAGTGTTGGTAAGATGCCTCTCCTAATTACTGACTCTTCCTGTTTTTGTACATTTAAAATTGGTGTTGGTTACTTAAACTTATTATAAGAGTTTTGGGAATATATTGGTGTGCAGCTATACAGTAATTCCTGTAATAACTGGACGCCCAATTGTTGGAAACCCCAGTTGGAAGAAAGGGGAAAAACTAGGACAGAAGGAAATAGCTTACCGGTAAAATGATATGGGTTGGGGAAATGAAATACTGTAATGGAAATGACAGAGTTAAATGTAGAAGGAAGAAATGAAAGCGAAAAGTATGCAACAAGGGAAAATCAACAAATGGCCAGTGAAAAGCCTGTTAGATGAGGCAAGAATGCTGGCTGTTGCATAGGAAGACTTAACACTGTTTTTTTTTCTGAAGATGAACAGAGAAGGAAAAACAAATGTGGGAAAATTAATCCATATGCTCCATACACTATGCTACAGGTATCTTCCATTCCCTAAAAAGATCTTTAACAGTTGGACTTGAGTTGCTGTGGATTGAAGTTTGGAGGGAAACTAATCTGGGGCAGAGACTTCCAAAGAGAAACTGAATGAGGGATTTGGCTGGAACATGGAGGGGCTTGGTAGTGTTGAGCCAATGCAAGCCCACAAGCACAGATTAGGGAGAATGTATGATTGTACACACAGTTAAAAATTATCTTTACAGTTTCCTAACATTACATGTTGAAAAATGGTGGATGAACCAATTAAAAATGTTCTCTAATTACTTTTCATTTATCTGTATGCCTGCTATATCATCAACACCTCAAAAATCATGTGGTTTATGCAACTTTTGACATAAACTATCATTCATAACTGTTTACCTAAGGAAGAAAATGTGAACGGCAGCAGCACCCACTGTGACACTGTCAGTCACCTGTGTAAAGATACCTTTTTGGTTGTGTGTATTTAAAGCATTGGAGCTGTTAGATCAGACACTTGATATTATGGAAAGTTTCATTGAGAACATGGTAAGGGAGAAGGTGAGTATAAAGGATTATTCATTGCCCAACAGCTTCAGAAGAAACTTTAAAACAATTGTTGTTGTTGATCAAACCCAGTTGTCTGGCTGAGCAGACCCATCAACTGCAGGCAAGCAGCTGCTCCAGCAGGGCCATCCTGCATAGTGAATTGATGTTCGCTTGCAGCTAACAGTGCCTAACCTAAGGGATGAGGCTATGGCACACCTAATGTCTGACTTGGCTCGTATCTCTGACTGGGGTAAAAATAATCTTGTTGTTTTTAATGCATCAAAGACTCAGTTTTTACACCAATCAACCCGACAAAATCTTCCACAGGAGTGCCTACTAATGTTTAATAATATCCAGCTCAATCCAGCATCATCCTTGACAATGCTTGGGGTTTCATTCACTTGGGACTTTTCTTGGAAAGATCATAATATTGCATCTGTTGTAAAATCTGCTTCCAAGAAATTTGGTGTTCCAAGCCGTCTCTATACCTTCTTTACCCCTGCACAATTGTTGACTTTATACACAGGTTTTATTCACCCCTGTTAGTCGGAGTTTGGGGGTGGTTTGCATGCATAAGAGAGGCAGAAAGTTTCTCTTCAGATTCATCAAGTATACCATCTAAGGTTCAGAAAAATTTTGGGTAGACATCTGGGTGAGTGGTCGATTTCCAGTAAATGGCCTTTGAACTCGACATGTACATGTGACTTTTTTTTCACCAAAAATGGAGGTATAATCAAAGACACTATGCCTCTATCTCTGTTTCTAATTCGCCTGAAATTATTGTTTTGGTGTCTAAATTCTGTATATGATTTTGATGTCCAGGAATTCAGTTATGTCGGTTAAAATGTGCCTAGACTTACAGAAATGCATAAAAAATGGAAAAACAATGTTCGCCTCATAAAATACGCAATGTACTGATAATCTTACTCTTTAGATAACTCTCATTTCTTAAACAGCTAATTTATACACTTAAAAATGGCTCAGTTTTTCAAGTCCCAAATGAATGGCTTTCAGTATCTCTTAAAAAATATCATATGTTTCTGCTCAAAGCATGGGAGAAATCAAACCTTAATTATAAGCTCTGAGTCATCATCTCATTATAGCTTCTTTAACAAATAGATATCAACTTTGCAGATGCAGAATGTTTCATGTCTTAAATTTAAGTATGTCATAACATCTATAGAAGTAATTTCCACATGGTTGAGTGCCTTCTTGTAATTTGCATTCACAAAATGCACAACAAGATGTACCATTTCTTCTGCAAGAACACCTGGCAGTGGCACATTTTTTGCATGAGCAATGGAGTGTGTATTGTTGTGGTAAAGGGTTAGCACAAGTTTCAAGCAAGAGCAAGTGTCACCATTCTGTTAGTGGCAAGAAAAGCACTCAAAATATGAGCTCTTACAGCATTTGTATTTGGTGGTAATTCCAGTGATCCTTTGCTGTGAAAATACATAAGCGCTCATTAATTGTTTGTATGATTTTATCATCTGCCTTTTCCAATTGGGAATATAATTCAGGCATTTCCACTGATGTGCCATTGAGATTGCTTAGACATGGTTTGGCACCTTTGATTTCATCAAGGACTATTTGACATCCTTCTGTGTTTTGTGTTGTTGACAAGAGAGTGCAGTAGGGCTTCAAGATGTTGTTTGTATTGTGATGATCCCCAGTAGTTGTCCATGTCAACAGGTAAAGAGCTATTTTCTTTTATGTCATTTAATTCAATTGGACTTTGTGTCATGTGTCGTATTCTCTCACAGGCTTTAACTGAGTGAAGATCATATGAATCAAACACAAAGTCAATTCTTCTTGCAGCAGAACCAGATCTTTCTACGTATGCCATGACTGATTTGCACGTCTCCAAATGTTTTAAGATTTTTTGTTTTCATTTTTTGAATGACAGCCATAACATCAGTGACTATACCTGACTTCACATTGTCTTCAAAGTTTGATTGTTTTGGATATTCTTTGGTTAACACTCAATCTCACGAACAAGAGCACTTTTCTGGGCTTTCTTCATAAAACCATTCTCATCAAATAGATACTGCTCTGAAGTGACATAAAATAGTCTCCACTGGAATGTTTCTTGCTCATGCAGTGTCTACCAGATGTTGATATTGAGTATCAGTCTTTTTTGTTTCATCCGCTTTTGGATATTTGTTGTTTTTTTAGTACATGGTATGAAAGATTTTCAGGTTAACTCTGTGTAGTGTATCGGATGTCTTACCAGTCTTGTCAGTGAACCTTTGTTGCTTCATCTTGTGATATTGCTTTATGCCAGTGTTTCTTACATTCATAATGTGCTGGCATATTTCATCACTCATGACTTCTTTAGTTAGAATGTTGTGCAGAGTCATGTTTTCTGAGGGCACAGGAAATGGGTTTTCATGTTTCAGGACGTACTCAACCATTGACTGCACATTTTTCTCACTAAACAAAGTGTCTGCTTCAGTGACAGCATGGTTAAAATCTGTTTCAGAATCACATTTGATGCAACTTATTTCTCTGTAAAGATTGCTGATCCCTAGCATCTCATGATGAATTAGTTATTAATCAAAAGATCAGTAATAACAAACACACTGTCTTCTCTTTGAGTTTTATTAGAAATCTTCAAATGTTCTCCACTGCAGTGAAAACATATTTGTTGCATGATTTATCTACTTGAAATCAAGGGAAGAACATTATGATTTTTTTTTTTTTTTTTTTTTTTTCTCCCCAAGCATCACACACATGCTCTGACAAAGTGAGAGTATTGTCTCATTTGTGGGAATGAAACAACATATATGGCCAAGTTGGGTTTCTAAACCTTAGATATGTAAGTTTTAGACCCCAGAATAATTGCTGCAGAAAAATTAGTTGACTAAGTAATGCTTGGGGCTGTTAAAATTTTTACAAAAAAGGAAAATTGTCTGTGGCGAACATTGTTTTTCTATTTTTTATGCATTTCTGTAAGTCTAGGCACATATTAACCGACATAGCTGAATTCCAGGACATCAAAATCATATACAGTATTTAGACACCAAAACAATAATTTCATGTGAATTAGAAACAGAGATAAAGACATAGTGTCTTTAATTATACAGTACCTTCATTTTTGGTGAAAAAAGTCGCATGTACATGTCGAGTTCAAAGGCCATTTACTAGAAAGCAACCACTTACCCAGATGTCTACCCAAAATTGTTCTGAACCTTAGATGGTATACTTTATGAATCTGAAGAGTAACTTTCTGCCTCTCTTATGCACGCAAACCACCTCCCAGCTCCAGGACTTCTGTGTAGAGAACAACACTCATGTGTGGGAAGGCTCCCCATATACAGCTCTTCTCAAGAGGATGGAGTCAAAAGCTTTTTGTCTTATTAACTCTCCTCTTACTGGCTTCCATCAACCTCAGTCTCTTCGCTGCACTGTTGCATTTTTATCTCTTTTTCTATCGCTACTTCAATGTTCACTGCTTCTCTGAACTGTCTGCTTGCATCCCTCCACCTCTACGATGGGTGCGTAGCACTTGTCTAGCAACAAACTCTCATCCTTTTTCTGCCCAACCCTCTAATGCAAGAGTTAACTGTTACTCCCAGTCCTTCTTTTATGCAACAGGTCAACTCTGGAACTGTCTTCCACTGTCTGTATTTCCTACTTCCTATGATCTCCAGTCTTACAGTGTGTCCAGGCATCTTGAAATGAACGGATCTTGAATTTCGCTCTCTTTTGTATTGTTTTTGTTTTTTTCTTGGAAGGAATGGTTTGCAGGCACCTGGCCATGATTCCTTCATCCTTGCATTAAAGAAAAAAAGAGAAAAAAAAAGAGGCACAGGGAGTATTATGGAGGCTTGGTTCTTGGATGGACTCCGGATGTGTGTCAGTCCACCCAGTTGATTGTCACCGTAGCAGGCTCAACATCACCCCATCATCTGGTTATATGGTTACCACCCAGCATTGTAAACAACTTCCTCAGTTACAGGAAACCATTAGGCTTGCCACTCAGTGTAGAGCCACATGAACTGGAAAAGTAATAAAATGTGACAGGTTGGAAAGGGAGAAGTGGGAAGAGAGGACACGCGGATAAAAAAAGAAAGGGAAAGGAAGAAGTAGGCAGGACTATATCATGTGTATGGAAGATGGTTGTGGATTTGGAGAAGGCATTTGATAGAGTTTGATATTTATGCAGGGGTAAGCAGCACCCTTAGAAACCAAACTATTAGTGCAGGTACGTGGCTGAAAATTCTAGTCAGTACGTGGTGTGACTCGTTTCGTTTTTATTTCATTTCTGAAGGCTCCAACATGCATGCGTCGGTCTTGGTCACCTAATGGCGGCTCTCCATGCTGCTCGATCTCTGGCAACCTCCCTGTTGAGTCCCTTAACCCTGAGGTCACACTTAATGACCTCATCCAGGTCCATTTTGGTGTACCCCTTGCAATCCGACCCCTAAAATTAACTCTTCTCACTTTCTGCACCCAGTTATCATCCCCCATCCTCTCCACATGCCCAGACCACCTCAATCTACCTTTCCTCATCACAACACCAATACACTCCAGTCCCATCCTACCTCTCAACTCTTCCATAGTAAACCTAGCCCCACAGGCCTTTCCCTCAGGGACGCACTGCACATCCACCTAATCATTGCCATTTCTCTACATTTGAGCCTGTGAATATCCTCTTCCTTTACTGCCCAGGTCTCACTACCATACAGCATTACACTCCTAAGACATGCTGCATACAAAGACCCCTTAGCTCATTTGAAATCTTTTGTGATTGAAAGTGTTTAGAGAAATACTTTGAAGTGGTTTTGCCAAGTAGAAAGGATGGAGAATGAGAGACTGGCTAGAAGAGTGTGTGAAAGTCAGACTGGCTGAAAGAGTATGTAAGAGTCTGAATAGCTGGAAGAGTGTGAGTCAGGTGGAAGAGGAGACCGAGGATGAGATGGAGGGATGGAGTGGAGAGTTTTATGAGACATCCGATTGTGAGTTAGAGAAGGGTAAACCAAATAGCAGAGGACAGGGCAACATGGATATTTGTTTGTGAGAGTTAAGTGGAGGGGGAGAGCAAGGATGTGATGGAAGGATGGAGTGGAGCTAGATCCGAGAGTGGCTGTTGAGTTGCACAAAGGTTAGCCAAATAGCAGAGGACAGAGCAGTATGGAGATTTGTTTGTGGTCACCCCTTATGGGATTAAGACATCTTGCAACAGATAGATAGATAGACATCAGATGAGTTAAAGCTAAGGACTACTGTAACCATCCAGTGTTACACAAATGAACCTGTGTGTGTGTGAGAGAGAGAGAGAGAGAGAGAGAGAGAGAGCTGAGTTTGTTCCTGAATGTGGTTAAATCTGATTTCTTTATTTGTATTGAAAGACACATTAATTCAGTCTATGGTGACAATTTTTTTTCACTCTTTAATATGTAAACTCTCCAATGCAAGAGTTAATCATTACTTTCAATACTTCATGTACACAACAGGTCAACTCTGGAACTGTCTTTGTATTTCCTACTGCCTATGATCTCTAGTGTTTTAAATGCAGTGTGTCCAGGCATCTTGAAATGATTGGGTCTTGAATTCGGCTTCTGTTATTGTGTTTTTATTTTTTTCTTGGAGGGAACATCCTTGTGGACATGTAACCTTGTGCTCCTTCCGTGCATTAAAAAAAAAAGTATCTATCTATCTACTGTATTGCCAGATGCCTAAGCCCATGAGGGGTGGCCACAAACAAGTCGCCTCCATGTCACCCTGATGTTTTCCCCAAATGACAGTGTTCTTGATGCTACCATATACTTTTACTACCAGGTAAACATTCAAGGTTCAGAAGGAAAGGACTAATGTGTAATATAATTTTCAGGTGTGTGAGTTGACTGTCAATCGTGGAAGCTGCCTAGAGAGAGGCGGAAAGAAAAAGAATCCCCAGCAAACTTGAAACTGAAATGGAAGTTAACCCCAGCACCTGCCTCTACAATCTGGTAAGTGTGTGAATGTGATGCCTCTTTGTTCTTGTTATGGCTTCAGACCCACTGGAATATGGATCTTTGTGTGTGTGTATTTACCTATTTGTATTTACCTATTTGTAGTATACAGGAATTGAGCAATGCTCGTGTTGTCCTGTCTCCATATCCACATTTATCAAGTCTACCTTTACACACATGAATGTTTTTCTCATGCACCACCTCTTTGTCTAAGTCGTTCCAAATATTTAAGAATATACCTAATTGTGATATACACGGAATGTACTATGCTCGTGGGTTTCCGTCGCTGTTTCTCAATAAGTCGAATTTAACTTTAAACTCGTTTAAGTTTTTAGACTGGACGATCTCTTTGTCCAGGCTATTCCATAAGTCTATACTTCTGTAAGGAAAGCTATATTTCTTGATATCCTTCAAGCAGCTTGACTTTTCAATTTCATTCCATGTCCTCTTGTTGCTCTCTTATCCCATACAAACAGATCTTCTTTGTCAATTTTATCTGCTCCCACCATGGTCCTGAACACCGCAATCATGTCTCCCTCTTTCTCCTTTCCTCTAACGAAGGCAAATCCAGTTTTTCCAGCCTCTCTCTGTATGACAGGTCTGTCAGACTGGGGACCATCTTGGTTGCTGTTCTTTGTATTCTCTCAATCTTGTTTATATCTTTCTTTTTGTGTGGGGACCACACTACCGCTGCATATTCTAACCTGGGGCGGATCATGGCCACTATCAATTTTTTCATCATTTCCTCATCCATATAATGAAATGCAACTCTTATGTTAGTCAAGAGCTTATAAGTCTCTCCAACTATCTTGTTAATGTGCTTTTCTGGTGACAAACTATCTTGGACCAGCACTCCCAAATCTTTCTCTTCTCTCCTTTTTGTGATTAATTCATTACCCAAAAAATAATTCAGTGATGGTCTCCTGGTACTTTTACCCATTTCCAATATTTTACATTTCTTTACATTAAATTTCATTTCCCACGTCCGGCTCCAATTGTGTATCCTATCCAAATCCTCCTGCAGTATTTTACAATCCTCCTCAACCTCTATCTTCCTCAAGATCTTTACATCATCAGCAAACAGACTAGCATAACTGTTCACTCCATCTACCATATCATTTACGTAAATCAGGAACATTACTGGCGCCAACACTGAGCCTTGAGGGACTCCACTTGTTACTTCCCTCCATCCAGACATCTTTTCCTTTATTACTGTCCTCATTTGTCTGCCTCTCAAAAAGTCTCTCATCCATTCCAGAAGTTTCCCCTTTAGTCCTCCTATATATTCTAGTTTCCACATTAGTCTCTTATGAGGTACCTTGTCATAGGCCTTCTCTAAGTCTAAGTACACACAATCCACCCAACCATCTCTCTCCTGTACCACATCAATCGCTCTTGAGTAAAAGCTCAACAAGTTTGAAACACATGACCTTCCACTTCTGAATCCAAACTGACATTCAGCCAAAATATTCATCTCTTCCAGATATTTTATCCATCTGTCTTTCAGGATTCTCTCACACAATTTTGCGACCATGCTGGTTAGAGACACTGGTCTATAATTCAGGGGTTCTTCCCTGTTTCCTCCCTTGTAAATTGGTACCACACTTGCCCTCTTCCATTCTTTTGGCACTTTCCCCTCTTCCAGTGAGCATACAATTAAACTGTGAATTTTATCCGCCAGTTGTTCTCTGCATTCCTTCAGTACCCAATTAGAAATTCCATCAGGTCCTGGGGCTTTCCTTACATCTTGAGTTTCCAGTAATTTATACACTTCCTGCACCTCCACTTTTATATCTTTCATCACCGGAACATTTCTAATCACTCCCTCCCCTTCCACAAGCTCCTTTTCTTTAGTGAAAACTGACTGGAAACATTTGTTCATTATTTCTGCTTGCATTGCCGCATCCTTAAAGACCTCTCCATCTACTTTCAGCTTGGTGATTCCTTCCTTTTGTTTCAGTTTGCCATTAACAAATCTATAAAACAGTTTGGGTTCGTCCTTGCATTTGTCAATTATACCTTTTTCAAAATTCCTTTCTTCTTCCCTACGTATTCTTGTGTATTCGTTTCTTGTTCTTTTATATTCTTCCTTTGTTCTGTCGTTACCTCTCTTTCTCCAATTGTTCCACCCTTTATCTCTCTCTTTTTTGGCTATCATACACCTTCTGTTAAACCACTCCTTTTTCCTGTTTTCTTTCCCTCTTACTCTTGGTACAAATTTTCCACTCCCAAATTATAGAGGTCTAGAAAGATATCCCACTTCCTCTGTATCTCTCTTGTTTCTCTGAATTTTCTCCAATCCGCATTTTCAAAAAAGTTTCTCAATCCTGTAAAATTTGCTTTGCCAAAGTTGTATCTTCCCTGTCTATGAAGCTCGTCTCTTGGCTCGACGTGTGTGTGTGTGTGTGTGTGTGTGTGTGTGTGTGTGTGTGTGTGTGTGTGTGTGTGTGTGTGTGTGTGTGTGTGTGTGTGTGTGTGCTTATGGTGAAGGTATGTGTAGCATGTTACCATAGGGCACCTGTGGTTTGGTTGCTTTGAAGTGTCTCTCTTTGTTTATCTCTGGGTGAAGTGATGAAAGTGAATTAAAAAGAAGATTCTAAAATATAGTGGACTGCAGGCTGATGTTGCTCTTCTCCTGCAGTCCACCATCCTATCTATCTATTGCCAGACATCTTAATCCCATAAGGGGTGGCCACAAACAAATCGCCTTCATGTCGCCCTGTCCCACTCTTTTTCACTGTCCTGATCCCAGCTCACACACCCCTCTCTTATATACCTCTCCACTCCATCCCTCCATCTCATCCTTGGCCTCCCCCTCCCTCTCCTCCTCTCTCACAGACATTCTCCTTGTCAGTCTCTCACTCTCCATCCTCTCCACCATCCTCCCTTTTTAAAGTAGGGGGTTGTGGGAGGTTGTATATTAGTGCCACCAGGTGAAGGCATCCCTCTTTTGTGTCAGTTCTTTTTTTACTTTAATTTTCACAGTTGGTGGATTTATACAAACCAAAGATGAACATAATTTTTTTTTTTTTCCCATCATCCTCCATGCAGGGGATAGGAAATGTGTTGAGGGATGTTTAAATAACTGGGCAGCTCCACCACTCACTTATATCAGTGCCACCACATGAAGGCACCTTAGGCTAAGTAAAATAAGTTTAAGTATTGGACCTTATGTTGTATATGTGCTGGTCAGGAAAATTTATTCATCTTGGGCATGTGTTAGGAGTGTAATGCTGTATGGCAGTGAGACCTGGACAGTAAAGGATGAGGATATTCATTGGCTCAGACATACAGATGACAGTGATTAGATGGATATGTAGTGTGTCCTTGAATGCTAGCCCTGGCAGGGTTAGGTGTATGATAGAAGAGTTGAGAGGAAGTTTATTCCTTGTACTGAAAGTCAGATTAATTCAGCATATGGTGAAATTTTTTTGTCCCTTCAATATGTAAACTGTAGCCAGTGTATACTGTATGTGGACTGCAGACTGGAGTACTGCATTTTTGCATTTTTATTATTATTATTATTATTATTGTTATTATTATTATTGACTCTATCGGATACGTTTTTGTGAAGCTACAGAACGTGGTGAACGTTTTTGGCATATCAGATAGAGCCAGGGTGCAGGGGGCTTGAATGGTGAGCGAATGTAAGCGTGACCTGTTGGATTGGGCAGATTTGGGCTGTCTGGACATTGCTACTCCTCACTCTGCCTTAAGGTGGGAAAGGAGGTGCGGATGATGATGATGATGATGATGATGATGATGATGATGATGATGATGATTATTACAGACTTCGCAAATTCTTACTGCCATGTAATTAAACCTTACTGTCCCCTGGTGATATTGTATTTGCTGTCAACCAGATACTTTTGTTAATCAAGGTTTGGAAGGAAAGGACTAATGTGTACTCTATTTTTCAGGTGTGTGAGATAATCTGACTGTGGAAACTGCCAACAGAGAGGGGGGAAAGGGGAGAAGAAAGCCACAACCAGCTGCCAAATTAATTCCAACTAGCTGCCCAATCACTGTAGTACCAACCATCTGCCTCCACTCTCAGGTAAGTGTCCTGTTGTGACTTTTTTAAATTTTGCCAAAGGAACCTGTAGTATGGGGCCTTCTACTGATGTCATAATATACTTGCTGCCACTAGACTCTTTCATTCATATTTGGACACAGCCATCATTGTGAAGGATTTAATCTGTCTACAACTCAGTTTCCCACTATCTACTTGTTTAAACTGCGATCTCTCCTTATTCAGTGATGAGTTGTAACAAAAGATTGACAGGAATAATGCCAGTCACGAAGAGGTAGGTAAATAATGCAGAGCCGTAGGATTGTCTTGTTCTGCTGCAGTCCACCATCTACCTTTCTGGGAATAAGGAAGTACTTGACGGGTTATAACCAGGGAATTGAGGCAGGCAGATGATGTAAAATGAATTTGTTCATCTTAGGTCTTGTGTACTAGTAGTTGTAGTAGTTGTAACCCCAGACACAGCAGAACATTTAACCCAGTGGACTGCAGGCTAAGTTACCCTTCTGTAGCCCACCATTCTCCTCTTGGGGGATAGGTGTGGCATTGAGAAGTGTAAATGTAATCAGGCAGCCCTGTCCCCCCCATCCTATTAGTGCCACTCCAGCACCAATACACCAGGGGTTAATTAAGATCTGTATTGAACTCCTCCACAGACAAAAGGGTTAGGTTATCAACACACCCGAGATTATCTCCTAAAACCTTGCCTTTATCTCCTAAAACCTTTTCTTATTTTCAGGGTCTGTCTGTGTCACTCAGGCTGCTGTTCCTGCAGTTGCTATATTGATGGTGCTGTGCTGGAGTTGATGCTGCCATGCTGGTGGTGCTGCCATGCTGGAGTTGATGCTGCTGTGCTGGAGTTGGTGCTGCTGTGCTTGAGGTGGTGCTGCCGTGCTGGAGTTGATCCTGGTGGTACTGCCGTGCTGGAGCTGGCAATGCTGGTTCAATTTTTCTCTCATTGCTTAGTGGCAGTATCCGAGGTGTGGTTGGGGTTTAGTGCTCATGTAATGCCACTCAAGGATGAGTGAGGCTGGTCAGTCTCATCTTGAATCTCAGGACCAACTTGCCTAGCCTCGGGCTCCTGTGCTGCTCATGGGGCAACACAGGATTGGATGGTGAGTGATGAAAAATACTCACAGGCTTCTAATCTTTGGGGAAATACCAGTACCTCTGATAAGCCCACAGAGGTTCCCCAGTGCCATTGGTCTAGAAAACCTTTCTACATCTCAGTTCCTTCTCCTACAGCTACAGCCACTACCACCTGTCTGAAATGTGAGTTAGAAAGTTTTTGGTTCGTCCACCTTGACTTGGCGGAGAGTTTTGTCCTTGGCAATCTAGTTTCATCGCCCTGAGGCAGAGTAAGACAAGGCTAGCAATACTGTGGCTCTGCATCCTTTCCAGATCACTTTTAAGCCAAGTTGAGATGGACAGAGTATAACAGTTGCTCCGCTGCTTACGATATTTTAATAGAGAAATCCTCACCCCATTGTTGGGTGGGAAAAGGAGTTAGGACTGATGATGATGATGCCTAATGATGATGATAATTATGATCAGTGGCAGTGCTAGGCTCCATAACTAGATCATTCAACCACTAGGGTATGCAAGACCAGTTAAGTTAGCCAAGATGTTGATTTTACTTGCCAATGAACGACGACGACGATGATGATTGATGATAGAATAGTTAGTGCTAGGTTCCATAACTAGATCATTCCACCACTAGAGTATACAAGACCTGTTAACTTAGTCTAGGTGCTGATTTTACTGGCCAATCAACGACGATGACAGCGATGATTGATGATAGGCTAGGATGATGCAATGCCAGGAGTCAATCCCTGGCACTATCAGGCTGGCAGGCACAAAGCCGAATGAAATCTCAAGCCGGTAAGTCTTTAATCTCAGCAGCAATATTTCTTAGCTAAGATGTTCGTAAGTGGGAGAGCACCTGTCTTTATTCCAGCTAACACCAGATGGTTTTCTTCAGCTGAGAGTGATGCGTCGGGGGTCTAAGGATAATAATGATCTTTATTTTTAACTTATTTTCATCTTAAATGTCAGGACCAACTTGCCTAGCCCTGGGATCCTATGCTTCTCTGTAGGGCGACACATGATTGGATGATGGATGGATGGATGGATTTTTAACTTATTTTTATCTGTCTGTGCTCAGTTATTATACTTCTTGCACCATAACGTGTCCTGGGATTTGTCCATTCATCAGCTTTTTTCATATATCTCAGTGGTAGAATAACACAGTACTGCAGGTCTACATCCATCCCACTGCATTTCTTCATGACTAGCATTCTGCTTGATAAACTATTGCTAAGATGCTTATTTTATGCCTATACAAGAGTACAGTAAGTAAATGCCCCAGGTTTACCAGTAGCAGATAGTTTTGAAACCTTTCCCCTGCACTTCATGATTAGCATGTCTCCTTGCTAAGCTGTTGCCTCAGCTTAGCAATATTTCAAGCTGATAGATAAAGTACACAGATAGGTAAACATTACACAGACACACATAGATAGATATGTTGCAGTAAGTGTTAGCTAGTTAGATATACTGCAAGAATTTTGTGATAGAAAGGTTCTTCATGTTATTTTTGATGCCTTTGACTGCTGGTACAGTGTTTCTCTCAGTTGAACAATGTCTGGTGTTAGTTCAGTCAAAGTGGCTTGTCTTCTTTGTGGTTGGGATGATTTCCTAACGTGATTTCTTAGCAAGCCTCCTGAGCCACCTAGAAGACACCCCAGTGAATTGTGCATATGATTATTGATTGATTATTATGTTGATGTTTGTATTGTAATTGATGCACAGTGGACAGAATTTTATAGCCTGTGGTTTGGCCAGTTGTTTCAGATACTCGTGTATGTTGTTGCTATGTTGTCCGTTTAAATCACCCACACCAATCGACCCTGCAGTGCTGGCATTACTTGTTGTTTACAAACCTCAGCTCGTCGATTCCCCCATGTGGAAGTTGGAACGCTAAGTACTGATACGCACGTAAAAAAAATGTGCCAAATCAGATTGAGGAGATTAAAGTTTTGCGGTGGCAGTAAATGAACGAAAAGTCTGCATCGTAAAAATAAGCCTTAAAAATTTTGTACCGAATTAGTTACTATAATACTGTCGTGTAGCGTGGCCCCAAGTCTCCTTGCTGCTAGTGGGGTTTTGGGGGATTGTGGATGACTGGGTGGTTGGGTAAGCACTTTTACAGCACACACAACCCACCATTGTGTGCCATGATATATATCGGTTCTGACATCAGTACTGGGGGCTGTCGGACATTGAGAAGGAGTCCATCATTGCACATGTTGGAAGTATAAGTGGCACACAGGTGGATGATTATATAAGTAAACATGCACTCAGCCCTTGCTTGCGGTAACCACGTTGTGGCCGTACGGTAAGGGGGCGGAATGCTCTATGAGGGGGTTGTGTTCATGGCCAGTTTTTTTGTTTATCTTTTACGGCCTAGGCAATGCTTCAAGGATTGGGCATACGTTCTTAAGTGGATATTGCAAGCCAGACGTTGCACACTTTGTTCACATCTATCAGAGGCTGGATCACACATTCACACCCACCCATTCATTCACCAATTTTTTGTTTCCCCTGTTTTGCAAGAGACCTGGGACTAGCTACTGACTAATTTAATACCGTATAGTGCCACATTCAGCTGGAGCGCCATAACTCTTGACACCACCACATGACTGTCAAGTTGTATGTTACCACCAAGTGTAGTAACTTATATCTTGGGTAGCAAGAAGCCACTTGGCTTGTCACTCATGACGGTCACAAGATGTCCACTTTGATTAATAATCGTATCAAACAACCAGTTTCTTTACCTGCTGCTGTCAGCACTGAAAGAAGACATCTTCGTCAGATTTGAGTAAAGAGACTAAGGTTATAGACAACTGGCCAGCCATACACAGCCATGGGCTATGAAATGTTTTGCAAAAATCCTGTCCTGAGCATGAGCAATAGTATGTAGACACTTCCCTGCCGGCTGTAGGAATGGAAGGTGTTGTTTGAAATATTTTATGTGGTAAGGACTGCACATCAATGTTACTATTCTTTCCTAGTCCACCATTCTCCTTTAGGGGAATAGTAAAGGAACTGAAGGCTGTTAGTTTAACCTGACAGCTTCAATATCTGATCATTGCCATATGAAGGTGTCTGTTCCAGGCATCAGGAAAACAAGCAAAAGAGGGAATGTTACTCTCTAGTCATTTGGGGAAGAGTGATAAGTATGAAATACAAGTTAGTGCTGGCAGAGTATTGTTGGCATACTTTTGCACATGCCTGTACATCACAAACAGATGCAGTAAGTCTTGGTTATATGCCACAGATGCAAAAAAATACAGGGTGGTTCATATATAACATGTCTGATCCCATGGGTTTTGTTGTTGCATTTTGAACCATACCTTACCCCATCCTTAGGTGGGAAGAAGAGGCTAGGGTGATGATGATGATGATTGCAGTGATGATTTTAATATTAATGAATGATGATTATTATATTGCTTTTGATGATTATTTGGTGATTGATATGGTGAAGGCTCAGTCAGCTTTACCATCTCTACCCTGCATCGTTTTCTGTTTCCCATAACCCTTTCTTACTTGATAGTGATTGCTTGTTTGCATTCATTGTTTGCATTGTTTTATCAAGTAATTTAATATCTCCCCTTGCATTTGCTTCAGTAATTGCTGAAAGTTCACTCATTTTAGTAAGAAGAAATTTTTACCCCCCTCTGACTTTTATCTACTGCCAGACATCTCAATCCCATAAGGGGGGGCCACAAACAAATTAACTCCATGTCATTCTGTCTTTTGCCATTTGACTGCCCTCTCTCCAACTCACACCCCCCTTCCTCGTATCTCTCCACTCCATTCTTCCATCTCTGCCATGGTCTCCCCTCCTCCCCTCCCCCTCCACACCATACACATACCTTCCAGTCATTCTCTCATTCCCTATCCTCTACATGACCAAACTATCTCAAAGTATTTCTTCAAATAGCACCACAATGCATCCTTACTTCCTCATTTGTATATCTGTCTGTCCATAAAACTCCACACATTCCTCAATTCATTTCCTCCGCTCTCACTCTTCTGTCCTTCCAACAGGATTCTAGCCTCACTTCCATGCTCAATTTCCAACTCCTTATCACAGCTTTCAGTGATCCAGCAACCTTTCTACCCTGCTGTACCCATTCAAGCACTTCTTTCCATCCTCACTTATCACTCTAAAGTACTTGGATGCACCCTCATTATCTATTTCTTCACCATCCAGTCTGACTCTGTATGCTGTGACTTCCCTCAAGACCATAACCTTACCCATACATACATTCTCTTTCGGATTCTGTTTCTTACGTACATCCTCAGACTCATTCACCAAGCCATGCAGTTCACACTCCTCACAATACAGTATCATCAGCAAGCAACAGCTCAGGAAGTTTCTGCACCTTACCCTCCCTCATTAGACACTCCAATATTCACATCCCTTCCTATTACCTCTCTTATAGCTCCATCTGTATACAAATTGAACAGCCACAGAGACATGACACACCCAGATATGAGAGACACAGACATGACACACAAAAGCATGGCACATGGTATGACACAAAGAGATTTTTGTCCTTATGCAGAATCATTTCCCCTCCCTCACTGGCAGAATAAGATAGCACTGTGGCCCAACATCCTTTCCATAGCACTTCTTCATGACTTAGCATGATATTAGTCTTGTTTCAACTAACATTTACAAAGGAAAGATGGTAATTTAATCCCCAGATAAACCGAGCAATATTGAATAAAGTCGTCAAAATAGGTGCTTCCCCCATATCCCGCAGACTGAGCCGATAACACACCAGATATATATATGGGCAGCCCTGTATTATGGTTTAGTAAATTGTGGGCTGCTATTGCTGTGGTCCTGTATTCCTCTGTAGTAGTGCTGTAACCAAACCACTTCTCTGAACTGACATAGCATCAATTTCAGCATTTTTGCCTATACAGTATTTGCTCCCAAAGTAAAACAGTGTCAGCTTATCTGTGTGTACTGATCATCTTGCTTCTTGAATGAGATGTGGCTAAATGACCTGAGAAATTTTGCTAAGGATATATGCATGTCATTTTCCAGAGTAGACTCCAGAAAGATGCGCACACATGTTTAATAATAATCTTTGTTGTAAGGATAATTTTGGAGCTCATATTGCCTCTTTTCTTTTATTAAATTCTAGTATTTATTTTCTCCAGCATTGACTCGTGATTCTTAGTAGTTAAAATGAGCCAGAGACCACCACAATAGCAGTTATTATCAGCCCAAAAGATCGTAAATAACTGTGGCAAATAAAAGGACTGTGCAAAAAGCCATATAGTGCTTTTTTGCCCCCCTCCCGAAAAATAGGTGTTTTGCATATATTATATTTCCTGAAGTGTTGATGTTGGTTATTATATTTGTATGCCAATTTTTATGCCCATTTTCGTATTATATTTGTATTAGTGTATTATTATTTTTTATGAGTCTGAGGCGGCTGCACCTTACTTCACCGTGGCTCTCTGGAAGAACAGTGATAAAGATAAGACAGATATCAGACTGTTTGCTGTGTGAGGCCCGGGATCGAACCTGTAAGGAAGAACAGTGATAAAGATTATTATTTTTGCCATGTCATTGTGATGTACTGCACAGTCAGCCACAGGAAAAATATGCTGAAAAAAATATGTACGCTTGTACTTCTTTCAATGATTTTAATTGGCAACAAATCAGCTTGAATTTATTTTCCTCACTCTGTATTTCCCCCTACCTATGACCTCTAGTCTTTTAAATGCACTGTGTACAGGGATTTCAGAATTAACGGATCTTACATTTGGCTCTCTTTTGTGTGTTATTTCTTGCAGCCTTCATTTTTTTCGTCTCTGCATTAAAAAGAAAAATATATTGCCCTAAAGGGCACTGAGAATCCAAAACTAACAAGCTTCCTTAGTTAACGTTCACTTGTGTCAAAGATTAATGACCATCTTGAGTTGTTTCCCTTCATTTTTATCGAAGAATAACAATCATTCTGATTTTATTCTCTTCATTAAACATCCCTAGTTCATTCCCTTCATTTAGGCCAGCGATTAATGAGTTGAGATTTTTCCCTGCATATATACGAACATTTGTTGTTAATACGGTCTGGTTAGTACTTGGATGGGTGACCGCCTGGGAACACCAGATGCTGTTGACATAACGTTCTCCCTATGTGTCAAGTGGGGTTGGTGGAGGATTAGTGCCCCTCCCTGTAAAACAATTAACTCTAAGCCTTGGCCACCCCGTTTGGGATACATGGCGTCTGGCAATGAATGAATGAATGAAATTTTTTTTGTTAATATATTTTTTTCCTGTGGCTGATTGTATGTTTATATATTGATGTGGTTATGTTTTTTGGTGTCTGTTTATTTCTGTTGATGTATTCTATAGTCAGTTTGCCTTTGCCTGACACATGTTCATAACCTCTAGCTTGGATTATGGCCAAGTGTAGTCAAAATTGAGAGTTAATTTGACTAGTAACCAAGGAGACTCATCCCTAGCTCATCACTAAGGTGTATTGAATTTTAAACACCTATGATTTAGTACTGAAGTTAATTTGACTAGTAGCCAAGGAGACTCATCCCTACATCATCACTAAGACGTATTGAATTTTATACACCAATGATTTAGTACTGAAGTGAAAAAAGTTGCCTTGTTTTGTCAGATGGAAATAAACTGACTATAGTTATGTATGTGTTGAATTGTAATATGTTATCTTTATACCTCTATTCTTATTTGTAAAAGTGTGGGAGTGTGCCAGTGTAATGTCATCTTCAGGTGTTTGAAATTTTATAACTGTATGGATTAGGGTGTCAGGCTATGGATAGATATGGAAGGATCCTAATGTGCCCAGTGGACTGGACTGTTTTGATATATCTCTTCATATCACACAGTCATTTGCCATATTTTCCTAAGCATGTGCAAATGTGGGCATAGTGTATTGTCTGTGAGTTGTATATTGGGTTGGCACTGAAGTAGAGAAAGATGATGATTGTGGTGAAGTCTGGGTATATGCATTTCACTCTAACTTGGTACAAATTTTCATGTTTTTGCATTTTTTTTTTTTTTTTTTTTCCCACTGGAAAAAAAAAAAAAATTACAGACCTATGTTCTTTCCATTCCTTTCATCGTGACAAGCATCATATTTTAATGCATGTTTACTGTATTCTTACAACTCAGCATTCATGATAGAGCATAAGCCATTTTTAAACCAAGTTAGAGTAGAGAGAGAGAGAGAGAGAGTATAGGTTGTGTTTCTTTGGATATGGTTGTGTCTGAAGGGTGGGTGTCTTGTGATGGTTTTTGAAGGCTTCTGTTGTATATCTAGGTAGTAGCTATGTACCCTCTGAAATGGTAGAAATAGAGTTTAAAAAGAAAAAAAAAGTGGATGATGGCCACAGCCACTGGCGGATCTGCGCTTGGGCCACCAAATTGCACTTAGGCTACCGGTATTGCAGATGGTCGGAGCCAGTGACCTGTACTGTGAAATTCCATATGCTTTTCACACCACAGTTCCATTGGAATGGGGGCCGTTTTAGGAGGGATAGAAAATATTTATCCTTGTGAAATTTAGTGTTGGGTATAGGATGAGAACAAATTTTTTTTTTAAGTACTCTGTGTAGTGTAGGTTTTGAATGCTTTCCATAGCATTTTTTCATAACCAGCATCACATTTTAGTGCTTATATACTGTATTCTTACAACTCACCATTCATGAGAGAGCACACAACATTTTTAGATCAAGTTAGAGTAAAGCGAGGGAGAAAGAGTAGGTGTTTTCATGTTTCTCTGGGTATGGTTGTGTCTGAAGGGTGGGTGTCCTGTGATGGTTTTCAAAGGCTTCTGTTGTACATCGAGGTAGTAGCTATGTACCGTCTGAAATAGTAGAATTAAAGTTAGAATAGAAAAAAAAAATGGATGACGGCCACAGCCACTTGATGGACTGCACTTAGGCTACCAGACTGCACTTGGGCTACCAGACTGCACTTAGGCTACTGGTATTGCAGATGGTTGGGGCCAGTGACCTGTACCGTGAAATTCCATGTGCTTTTCACAGCACAGTTCCATTGGAGTGGGGACCATTTTAAGGGGGTAGGAAAGATATGTATCCTTGTGGAATTTAGTGTTGGGTATAGGATGAGAACAGATTTTTTTGAAGTATGCTATGTAGTGTAAGTTTTGATTACATACCTTCAATAGCTGTTCTTCATAACCAGCATTATATTTTAGTACTTATATACTATGCATAATAACTCAGCATCCATGAGAGAGAGCACAAGGCATTTTCAGATCAAGTTAAAGAGAGGGAGAGAGAGTAGGTGTATTCATGTTTTTCTGGGTAGGGTTGTTTGTGAAGGATGGGTGTCTGGTGATGGTTTTTGAAGGGTCGGTCCTGTTTGGCTGGAGATTTTTGGATGGCTGTAGTGGCCTTGTGTGTGTATGTAGTAGCTAGGTAGAGTCTGAAATAATAAAAATGAAGTACTGTAAAAAAAGAAACCTGTGTACAGTCTGAAATAATAAAGTACTGTAAAAAAAAAAAAAAAAAAAAAAAAAAAAAAGAAGAAGAAGAAGAAGAAGAAGGTTGACGGCCAAAGCCATCGGCAGACTGCAACAAGTGCAGGTGGTCAGAGCTGATGACCTGTACTGTGAAATTCCATATATTTTCACAGCGCAGCTCCTTCTGAATGGGGGCCGTTTCAGGATCGAGAGAGAGAAAAAAAATGTATCAAGTATATCTGTGTGAAATTTAGTGCTGGGTGTAGGATGAGAACAGATGTTTTTGAAGCACTAGTGTAGGTGTTGAGTGAATGTAGGTGCTGGGTAATGAGTATATACAGTAGCTAAAAGGGGTATCTGTGCTTGAGGGGGTCAGTTTTGCCAAAATTCTGAATGAGTGATATCTCAGGAGGGTTGATATACATATTTTACCCACCCCTCTGTAGTGTTACCATACAAGAATAGATTACATTTGATTACTGTCTCTCAGTATAGGGAGACAGTTGTTACAACAGCTAATATTTGGCTTATATAGTCTATCTGTCTATAGCCAGACACCATGATCCCATAAGGGATGGTCATTTATCTTTGAGTTGGTTATTTTATGGGGAGGGGCACTAACCCTCCCCCAAGAACTTGTTGACACGCAGGGAACACGTATGGGTTGGTTATATGGTTACCACCCAATGTCATAAATGGTTTCCTGGCTTACAAGAAACCTTTAGGCTTGTCACATAATGTAATGCCACCTGAAAAGGAAAGAAGAGTAATAAAAAGTGACAGAATGGATTTATATATAGCTCTGGAGTTAGTGCATACAAATTACCTTGACACTGAATGCCATGAAATAATTGAATTATAAGACCAAGTTTGTTATTCAGGAACCTGATTCACAAAACGTACCACTGCCGGAGCTCTGCCAGGACCAGCTTTGGCAATATCACATTTCACAGTATTAACACTTATTTATGATGCCATATCAGTAAAAGAAGAAATTGTACACACACACACACACACACACACACACACACACACACACACACACACACACACACACACACACACACACACACACACACACACACACACACACACACACACACACACACACACACACACACACACACACACACACACACACACACACACACACACACACACACACACACACACACACACACACACACACACACACACACACAGACCTATACAGTTTAGAGACAGTGGTAACAATTTACTTGAAGATATATGCCACAATAAAAATAGAAGGTCAGGCTTGTACGATATTATTGCATCGCAAAATGTATTAGCGTGAATAATATAAAGCTGTTTACAATATTACAAGCTTGATGCCCCAGAAATTATCACCATAAATCTCCAGTCTTAAGGCAGTTTGTTCAGGCATCTCAAAATTAACGGATCTTGAAATTGGCTTTTTTTTAATTTTTTTCATGGAGGGAACAATTATGTGGGCATTTGTTCCTACCTCTTTGCATAAAAAAAAAAAAAATCCTTATGTATTATGCACAGATACTTGTTTTAGCCACTAAGCAGTATGAAAAAAATATATGCTTTTCACAACACAGTCCTCTTAGGATGTAGGTTGTTTAGGTAGGGGGAAAAAAATTGTGTGAGGTGTTATGTTAGGTAGAGGAAGCAGAGAGAAGTGTAGTGTTGGGTAGAGGAAGAAGAGGGAAGTGTAGTGTTGGGTAGAGGAGGAAGAGGGGAGTGTAGTGTTGGGTAGTGGAAAAAGAGGGAAGTGTAGTGTTGGGTAGAGGAAGAAGAGGGAAGTGTAGTGTTTGGTAGAGGAGGAAGAGGGGAGTGTAGTGCTGGGTAGAGGAAGAAGAGGGAGGTGTAGTGTTTATTAGAGGAAGAAGAGGAAAATGTATTGTCAGTTAGATGAGGAAGAGGGATGTTGTTGAGGCAGTGTGTGTAGTGTTATAGGCTTTGAATTGCTGTAGTGGTTAGGTAGGCAGTATGTACAGGATAAATTACTAACAGAAAAAAGGAGGAAAAATAAAACAAAAATAGTTGCACGTTTTATTTGGATTTAGGTCACTTTTTAATTTGGAGCAGTGGTCACGTTATAAGTCTAATACAACTTCCTTGGTAGTTTGAATGGTCATAATGCTTTTATTTTCCTCTGACAAAGTGGGGACAGACCGGAGGGTCAGTTGAACTAGTAATCAGGGAGGCTCATTCCTGTCTCAGTACTAAATTTCACTGTTTCATGGGATTGGTTATTATGAAGAGGTACATAGTGAGGCTGGGGGAAGTAGGCAGCCTTATAAGTCTGTGTGGAGGTCTTGGTGAGGTGTGGTGGTGTTTATGATGCTTACGTATTCTTGTTTTTCTGGATTGAGAGTCGACGGGTTGTCCTGTGTCTGTGTGTTTAGCCACGAGGGATTTTTGGCACTGAGAACACCAGCTGGTACTGTATTGGTGTTGGTCTGAAATAGGAAAGTCATGGAGTTGATATTACAAAGCACTTATGTAGAAAGAAATATGTGAGGTAGTCATGATTCCAGGGGCTTAAATGGTGAGTTTGTGAGCATCTGGCCCTTTTCACTGGACATGCCCTGGTTATATCAGTGCCACCACATGAAGGTGTCTGCCTTGCACCACATTTTTATAACAACTGAGTGTGGAAGGTGAGAATCAGGGGGAGGGTTGCGAGAGGCAGACTGAAAAAGATCTGGAATGAGGTCATAGTGTGTGAACTCTGGGATAAGGAACCCAATAGGGAGGCTGCCAGAGATCAAGCAGCCATTAGGTGACCGAGACCAATGCAAGCATGTTGGAGCCTTTACCAACGATATGTGAACAGTACAAAAATACTGAACCACTTCTGCGGACCCTCCATACACTCTTTCAAGGTTATTTAAGAAGCTCAGTATATATATATATATATATATAGACTTGAAACATATATAAATACATTCAACTGAGATCTAATGGCACATTTTCCACACTGTTACAAACTGAATTTGTGTAAATTGTGAGTTTTGTTTGTGTATAATGCCAGCAAAAAGTAATTCCTCATTTAATAATTGATATACTGTATATTCCCGTAAATTGTGCTTGCATGAAGTTAGGGTCAGGTCTCAGCAAGAGGGACTTTTTCTCCAGCATTTAAGGATCATACGCAAGACAGAACTAAGTAGCAAGATATGTATTTGTGTTAAATTTACATTAATAATATTTTTAGATGAATTAACGTTGATCTTTCACAGCACACCTTTGAGATTAATTAAGAAGCATGTTATGTGAATAGTGTTTGTGTTTTTGACTGATAGATTAAGAGAGAAACTGTGCTTAGTGAAAGTATCTTCAATGGGGAATTACTGATAGGGGTTTGCCAGTAAATTATTATTATTATTATTATTATTATTATTATTATTATTATTTGACTAACAAGCAGTTTTTGAAGCATAAACTAATGAAATCCCTTGTTGGCATTAATACTACAAAGGAAAACAAAGTTGAGTGATTATTCTCTGTGTGTTTTAGTATTTCATATAGTTAAGTATTGTATTAGGCTTCTTCTTCCCCTCCTCATTCTTCTCTTCCTTCCTCTTCTTCCTTCCTCCTCCTCCCCTTATTGTATTAGGCTTCCTCATCTCCTCCTCATTCTTCTCTTCCTTTTCCTTCCCTCTTCCTCCTCTTAACCTTACCACCATGCAACCAACCCTACCACCCCACCCTTGCTATGCCCAGGCAGGTTTCCCTTGCTATTCCTGTCATCCTTGTCCTGTCCTTCCATCCCTGTCCTGTCAACCACGTCCTGTCCTGTCATCCCTGTCCTGCCATCACTTACCTGCCCTGTACCCTTGCAATATACAGTACAGCTATGCCCTCCCCTACACCCTTGCTATTCCCTGCCCTGCCCTGCCCTGTCCTGTCCTGTCACCCCTGTCCTGTCCTGTCCTGTCACCCCTGCCCTGTCCTGTCCTGTCCTGTCCTGTCACCCCTGCCCTGTCCTGTCCTGTCCTGTCCTGTCACCCCTGCCCTGCCCTGTCCTGTCCTGTCCTGTCACCCCTGCCCTGCCCTGTCCTGTCCTGTCCTGTCCTGTCACCCCTGCCCTGCCCTGTCCTGTCCTGTCCTGTCCTGTCACCCCTGCCTTGCCCTGTCCTGTCCTGCCACCCCTGCCTTGCCCTGTCCCGTCCTGCCACCCCTGCCTTGCCCTGCCACCTCTGTCCTGTACCCATGCAGTCATTTCCTGCACTCCTGCTGTGCCCTGCCATCCTTGGCCTGTCCTCCCCTCCTTGCTCTTCTTACCCTATGTCCTTCTATATATGCTATTTTTTCCTTTGTGTGTCCTGCTCTTCCAGCTCTTGCTGTATCCTGCTTGTCTTGTCTTGCTGTGTCCTACCCTTCAACCTCTTATGTCTTGCTAGTCTTGTCTTGCTATGACCTGCCCTGTTGTGTCCTTCCATCATCTGTGCTATGTCATGTTGTGCCCTGCCCTGTCATCCTTGCTATGTCCTGCTTGCCTTGCCTTGTGGTGTCCTGTCCTGCCATGTCATCTGTGCTAGTCCTGCTGTGCCCTTCCATGTCATCTGTGCTATGTCCTGCCTTGTCGTCTGTGGTATGTCCTGCTGTGTCCTTCCCTGTCATCTTTGCTATGTCCTGTTGTGACCTACCCTGTCATACCTCTACCTGTCCTGCTGTCCTTCCAGCTCCATGTCTTGTTTTGCTTTTTTATATATTTCTTTTATACTTTCATGCCTTATATATGTTCCTGATCAGGTTTTGTCAAGTTCTGTTTGTTTTCCAAATGCCAATCTTTTCTAAGTGCAAGGTTTTTTTCTAAGTCAAATTTTTGGATATTATAAGTTACTTATATATGTATAGTACTTTGAAAAATATAAGAAAAAGAAGAAAACCAATAGACATGAATAGTACGAAGTGATGTCTCTTTCGTACTATTCATGTCTATTGGTATTCTTCTTTTTCTTATATTTTTCAAAGTACCATACATATTTAAGTAATGTACCAAAAAGGTATATATATATATAATAAAGACATTGTAATAATACATTGGTTTTATTTCCACTAGATATATACAGTACACAAGAGTGGTGAAAGTTTATTACATTGGTTTTATTTCCACTAGATATATACAGTACACAAGAGTGGTGAAAGTTGACCTATCTCGATAAATCGGCCAAAGAAATACGGACTGGTAACCCCAAGTGGTGAGGGTTGCCAGTCCGTATTTTCGTGGCCGATTTATCGAGATAGGTTCGGTGCCCCTGACTTTTATGCCTCCAAGAGCGTGCCCTTCAAATCACTTGGTAGATGCCATGTCTTGTATTGCTCTGCCCAGCTTATGCCAGGCAGAGCTATACAAGAACACATGGCATACAACAAAGTGATCAGAAGGGCTACTTAACATGCATTGCTAAACACTGTGTGCACCACGCAACGTGTGTTTGCTAATGCATGTTAAACAATACATAACATGTTCATAAATAAAATCTCTTATCTCAGACATATGCCAGTTTCAACAGTCATTTAAAAAAATTACGCAATGCAATTATTAAACATGGCATATATCAAAGACATGAGCCAATTAACCCCTTCAATATGCGGACATTTTTATTCCTGCTGACCCCACACGATTTTATTCAGCTTGGGGTGCGATCTCATCCTGGAGGGAACATAACAGCCTTCCTTCAGTATGAAAGACTCTTCCTATGCTGAGTAAAATCGTCTGGCAGCAGCAAGAATCAACCTGACTAAAATCATCTGGGACAGCAACAATAAACTGAGAAAAAACATAACCGTACTGAAGAGGTTCAAAGATACCAACATGAACTGGTTGTGATGCATGTTATCAACAAAATCACATTCCACTGAACAATATTTTACTCTTCACTAACTTGGCCCAATTTTTCATTCTTTTCCAGTTGTGTCATATACAGTAGAGTATTTCGAGGCACAGAAAGGCAATGCTATTACTCAGTCCTTTTCACAGTGTGCTTACCATCCTGTTTTAAGAATGTTACAACTCGTATTTTAGGCTGGAAAGATTTAAAATTTTGGGCCAAAATAAAGTACAGAGTATAATCTCAAGCAAACAAATAATACTGTAAGAATAACTTACGGCCATATTACTATAACAATGGGAAGGTGTGGACATGCTATCTACCTATAGCCAGATGCCTTAATCCTTTTATCGAACAAATCTCCTCCCTGTCCACTGCCACCTACCTGCCCTCCCCTCAAATTACACTCCTCCTCATATACCTCTCCATCTCTATCATCCTCAGCCCACCAACCTGCCTCTCCCTCCACCTCACTCACATACACCCTCCGAATGAAATCTCCTACTCTCCATTCCCCCAACTTATACCCCTCATATATCTCTCCATCCCTCCATCCCACTCACATACTCTCCTAGTTAGTCTTTCACAACCCCCAACTTACACCCTCCTCTCATATGCCTCTCCTCTCCATCTCTCTATATCATCCTCAGCCCCCCCCCCCCACTGCCTCTCCCCCCACCTCACTCATACTCTCTCCTAGTTATGTCTCCTACTCTCCATTCCCTCAACTAACACCCCCCTCTCATATCTCTCCATTACATCCCTACATCTCATCCTCGGCCTCCACCCCACTCACATACAGTACACTCTCGTAGTTAATCTTCCTACACCCAGGCAACTTACACCCTCCTCTCTCATGTACCTCTCCACTCCATCCTTCCACCTCACTCACACATACTCTAGTCTTCTACTCCACTCCCTCCAACTTCAACCCGCTCTCTCATATACTGTACCTCTCCACTCCATCCCTCCACCTCATCCTCAGTCTTCACCTGCCTCTTTCCCCACCTCCACCTCACTCTCACAAACCCCTACTTAGTCTCTCTCCTTTCCCCCCACTTACACATCCCTCTCTACTATACCTCTATTCCATCCTTCCACCTCACTCACTCTCCTAGTCAAGTCACTCTCCACCTCTAACTTACACCCTCCTCTCCTATGTACCTCCACTCCATCCCTCCATCTCATACTCAGTCTCCCCCTCTCACTTCCCCCACATCCATTTTACTCATACACTCTTAGTCTCCCTCTCCATCCCACTTCAATTTACAACATCCTCTACTCCATCCCTCTGTTTCCCTTCCCCACCCCTCCACCTCACCCACATACACTCCTAGTTCTCTCCCTCTCCACTCCATTCCTCGGTCTCCCAATTCTAATATATGGAGCAAAGACAACCAAATGATGTGTGATTTACTAAACTTGTGAAATGTTGCCATAGCCTACTACCAGTAACAGATCTTGGTTAAAAAAAAAAAAAAAAAAAAAAATCACTCCAGTGATTACATGGCCACAAGTTATAGACTATTTTACAAGTTATGAAGTAACATTTCTCGCCTTTAAGACTTCGTTCCCTTAAAAAAACCTTGGAATAACACAAAAAAATTACAGGGTTACTTATGAACTGGTTGCCACAGTTTATATACCCCTTGTTAATTTCTTGGTCATAAACAGACACGCACCTTAACTGAGACGGGCTGAAGTTTAAATTTATTGCTCATGGTCTAATGCAAGTAGGCAACTTATAAAGTACTGTATGTATAAAATCAGTATGCTGTTCCTGGCCTACCCAGCCATTTCAAACCCAGGCAACTGGTCTTAAAGTCCGACATGACAGATGAACATTACAGCAGGTAATTTTATGGCAATGTTGTTCCCACAACAGTTTAAATATTTTTTGCAGGGAGGAAGGAACCAAATGCTAGAAAACCTGAAAGACTGTTCCCTCAAACAAAAAACTAAGTGCCAAATTCAAGATCCGTTCATTTTGAGATGCCTGGAAACAGCATTAAAAAGACTAGAGGGTCACAGGCAGTAGAAGTGTGGAAGGCAGTTCCAGAGTTGACCTGTTGCATACATGAAGGAATGGGAGTAATGATTAACTCCTGCATATGAGAGTTGGACAGAAAAGGGACGAGAGATTGCTGCTAGACTGGTGCTACGCACCTGCCAGAGTGATTGAGGGATGCAAGCAGACGTTTCAGAGGGGCAGTGACCACTGACATAGCAATAGAAATGAGGTAAACATGCAACAGGTGTTGTCAGATGGAATAAAAATTGCCACACTGCATCACTACGAGCCACTGATGTATTATGTCTAGCAGTTTCAAATAATTTTTTGTCTGCACCAGGAGCATAGATTTTTTTTTTTTTTAGCTGCAGTTCTTTGGTTGTGTGTTTAGTATGATGATTAAAAGTTGCAGCAATACTTCACTCATTGGCAAAACAACTGACAGATTTTAAAAAGCACAATTAATTTTACTACCTCCATAATATCGGAAATTCTACGACTGCCTTGTCAAAATCAAGCCAATTTTCATATTACAAAGTCTTAAAGGTAACAGTGTACTCCACTAAATAGAATATTAAAACATTTATATTAAAGAAACATTTATACTAAAGAATGATTTATTGGAATAAAGAAAATATGGTGACAATATGTAAGTAATGGATGTGGGAGCATGAGGGCCACAATATATTAAAATCTACTGAAAAATTAAATGGTCTGACAGGCCAAGAGATGCTCCCACATCCACAAATACAGACAGTGCATACACAGATACATATGTCCTCGTTTAGCCACAGGTATGGCCTACTCTGTGTTCCCTCCATACAACTGGCAATGGAAAATTTTGTACCCTCACTAAGCTTTATAGGAACACCTATCAAATGACAGAATTAAAAGTATAAAAAAATGAAGAAGTTAGGGGAAGGAGAGGGTTGCACTAATAAAAAAAAAAAAAAAGGGGGGGGAGGGAGGTTACATTTTGATAAAAAAAAATGGAGACGGGGGGAGGGGGGTTGCAATGTCTGAGAAAAAAATATTGAAGAGGAGGCAGAGGGGTTGTCCTGTTTCAAAAAAGAAAAGAAAAAAATACTGTAAATAAATGAAGATGGGGGGGGAAGGGGTTGCACTGTGATAAAAAAAAATGGAGAGGGGGGGGGGAGATGGGTTGCATTGTTTGATGGTCCTTAATTATGAGGTACGACTCCCTTTGATTACTTCGTTTACTTTCCTATAGTTTACAAAGGTTTCAACATGCTTGCATGAGTCAGCCTTGGTCACCTACTGGCAACTCTCCATGCTACTTGATCTCCGGCAGTCTCCCTCTTCAGTCCCTTATCCCTGGGGTCTGACTCTTGGACTTCATCTCAGGTCTTTTTTTTTGTCTGCCTCTCAACTCTCCCCTAAACAATCACAGCTCTCACATTCCATCCTCTCCACATGTCCAAACCATCTCAATCTACCCTGCATCATCACTACATCCATACATTCGTCCCATCCTTCTTTTCTACTCTTCAACTGCAGTCCTAACACCCCTCCCAAGGCCTGTAATTTAAGGATGCACTACAAACAAATCTAATCATTGTCATTTCTGTATGTCTGAGCCTATGAACATCCTCATCCTTCATTACCCAGGTCTCACTACCATACAGCATTAAACTAACACATGCCACAAACAGAGATCCCTTAGCACTGAGGGAGAGCCCTCTCAATGTCAGGAAACAACAGCTCTGTGAACTTCCTCCAACCACTCCTCACCCTAGACACACAGCTAACACCAGCTCCATCTCCAGCACACATCCCCCCCCCCAAAAAATCTCCACACACTCAACTCACCAACAAGATCAAGCTTTTCATGCCTGAATCTCCATATGCTCTCCCACACACACTGCACACACCATATCAGCATTTTCTACAGTCTGTACAGTCTACCTCTAACATCACATCTCTTATGCACCCTCTTACCAAACACTGAACAAGATGCAGTTACTTCCCACACCCTTGCGGTAATCCACACATGGTCACACTCCATCTGCTTTGACAGTACCACCACCAGCCCTAGATACCATCACCCTTAGTTACTAGTCCTATCAACCCACCAATCACGCTACACACTGCCATCAACTGAGACAAAAGGGAATGGGGATCTGTCAAGTTTGAAAACATGCTATTACAAATTTAACACACAATTGAGAAGGCTGCCTTCAAGAGGTGGCAAAGTCTCCTTGGTTAGGGTTATTAGTCATATCAATGTGCTATAGCAATACACTTTATAGGTACAGGAGGCTTGCTTTCATGAGTCTCCTTAGTTACTAGTCCTATGGGTGGTAGGTGACTGATCACCTACTCACTTGATATACAGTGCAACCTCGAAAATTTGAAATTCTTGTGTCCTTTTTGAACTTTCGAAAAACTTGAAGTTTTAATAATGCATTTCTGTGGCTGTCTTAATTCTCATGGTTTAGACATGCTTTTGACAAGCATTGTAGTCTGAGCTAACTATCTGGCTTCAGGCATCCTATTTTCCAATGTCAACACTGCCATTTATCTCTTAACTCAAGGTAATTATCAATACAATAATTGCTGCAAACATGAAGTATTTTTCTTGAACATTTCCCTTTCCTCATCTTGTGTATGTCCCCTTGTTCTAAAACACTTTGCAGCTGTATTCATATTTAACATCAATCAGTATGTTGTAAGGGACAGTAATTAGGCATTCATTTATTTACATAAAAACTACAGTACTGAACATGAATATCTGCATCTTTCAGCAACCACCATCTATTCCTTGATGTAGCACTGCCCATTATCTTCATTATTTTTGTTTGTCCTCTTCTCCTCTTTCTCCCATCTTTCCTGTCAATTTTTATGACTTCTTTCCTTTTTAGGTGGCTTGACATTGAGTAACAAGCCTAATGGCTTCCTGTAAGCTAGGAAACCATTTACAATGCTGGATGGTAACCATATAACCAAGCCATACCTGATGATACACTTCACATTGTGCACTGATCACACAGTTTATGACATTTATGATATGTACAATTAATGCAAGTCTGCATTACTATAATTTTGCAGAAATAATGCAGTCTCAGTGATGGAGTACATGAGTACATGTGTGTGTGTGTGTGTGTGTGTGTGTGTGTGTGTGTGTGTGTGTGTGTGTGTGTGTGTGTGTGTGTGTGTGTGTGTGTGTGTGTGTGTGTGTGTGTGTGTGTGAAAAATGGAAATAGATTATGGCAGTTTATATCTACTCAAAAATAGATTGCACAGTGGTTAAACAGTGATGCAAATGATCTGTTAGAATTATACTAAGAGACTGCTGTCTACCAACAGTCATGCTTAAGTCAAAAGTAAATAAAATCAGTTGAAGTCTGACAAGTGGTGTTCCATGGTGTTATGTGAAGGAATAGTTACCATAATTTCACTCAAAACTTAAAAACCTTATCACACTGCTTTGTAATGTCATACACTGTCATATTTAACACCACCACTATCTTTGAAAACACCTGCAAAGAGTTATTTACTCTAGTTGCAGTTGGTACAGCACTGGGAACTTTCAACTGTTTTTGTCATACATGGTAGTTTCCATCACCAATCATTTCACAACACACAAAGAAGTTCAGGGAGCTCTTGCCTCTCCTGACATTGAGGGGGCTCTCCCTACGTGCTAAGGGGTCTTTGTATGCAGCGTGTGTTAGGAGTGTAATGCTGTATGGCAGTGAGACCTGGGCAGTGAAGGAGGAAGACATTCGCCGGCTCAGACGTACAGAAATGACAATGATTAGGTGGATGTGCAGTGCGTCCCTGCGTCCAAGGCCTGGAGGGGCTGGGTTTACAATGGAAGAGTTGAGAGGTAGGATGGGACTGGAGTGTATTGGTGTTGTGATGAGGAGAGGTAGATTGAGGTGGTTTGGACATGTGGAGAGGATGGGGGATGATAGTTGGGTGAGGAAGGTGAGAAGTGTTAATATTGGGGGTGGGGTTATGAGGGGTAGACCGAGAAAGACATGGGACGAGGTCATTAAGTGTGACCTTAGGGTTAAGGGACTGAACAGGGAGGCTGCAATGGATCGTGCAGCATGGAGAGCCGCCATTAGGTGACCAAGGCCGACACATGCAAGCATGTTGGAGCCTTTAAAAACGAAAACGAAAACGAAACGAAAACGAAAGTACTTGTGGCTGCATTGTACTGCATAATTTTTGTTCACAGCACTCCAATAATTGGTAAAGCCCGGACACCTGTTTGAAGCCACAATTATGGTGAAAACTGAATACGATAAAACAATCAAAGAATAAAGGGCTTAACCAAGAGGAGGAAAGGAAATTTTTATTATGGGTGACCACATGCTTTATGGTGAGGTCATCAGGTCATCAGTACCAGATGGGTGTAGCTACTTATTTTTGATGCTAGAGTCTCTGGTCATTTTTTAGCTAATTTTGGGAAATAAAAATGACATTTCATAAATTATGGCAAGCGAACTTTACATATTTCCAAACTTTTGAGGTTGCACTGTAGTACTACCTACTACTTCCTTCAACTTTATCATTCTGTTTGTCCTCACCCCTACTTTTCTTCCTGTATAAATTATTTTTCAACTTCAGGTGGTTCTACACCAGGTAACAAGCCTAATGTTTTCCTGCAACCCAGGAAACCATTCACAATGTTGGGTGGTAACCATATCACCAAATAAGGGGGTTATGTGGGGCCTGCTATGGTGCCCCTGATAACTGGGTGATGCAAATGCAGCATCCATCCAGGAACCAAACCTCCACACTTTGCAATGCACCTTGCCATTGCAGGGCACTGTCACCTGCAAGGGAGCACTGGTTCATTACGTGTGATGGCCCTGCAATGGGCTGTTGCTTGCCTGTGGTTGATGGGTCTGCTTGGCCAGACAGACTGGGGTGATCAACGTCCTTCAATTCACATTCCCATCAAATAAAACATCCCTCAATTCCCTCCCTATCCTCCCTAAGGATAATGGTGGAGTACACGAGTCTCCTTGGTTACTAGTCACAGATATCCCTATCGTCCCATAGAGGAAAATGGTGGAGTACAGGATAAGGGCAAATTCAGCCAGCAGACCAACATGTTCCTGTTCAGATAAGCCTGGGCACAAAATACACCACTTCAGCACTACCATGTAAACCAGCCAGGGAACAAAATGGCAATTACTTGGACTGAAAAAAGTAAATGAACAAAACAGCACTTCATGACTAGCATAAACGAGGACTTTCTGTACACACAACTACAGTTCTTTCACTTTAACTTGGCCAAGACATATCCTTTGACAGCTTACTTCATTTAGTTCAGTAGCAGAAACAAAAACTGGCTCTACAACCTTTCCGCCACACTGTATGACTACATCACTAATTTTTAACTAATACTGTATACCTAAACACTTATGATTCAAAGATGGTAATTTTCAGTCGTTAAACCCTTTCCATAACATTTCATGATCAGCAAGGTATATTTAGCCCAAGTTAAAGCAAAATGAGAGATTCAGTTTTAACACCTTACCAATCTTCTTCAAACATACAGCATATTCCTCTACCCAGCTGGCTTATTTACCCAGCTAGATTAATCTTGCCATCTTGATATCTTCTTCACAGATCTTGTTAGACGCCATCTGTTTCCTGCAAATACAACAACACATTAGTTGCTGTGTTTTGATCTACACCCAAACCCACCGACCTAATCTACCCTTACCTAATCTAAAAACACACACACACACACACACACACACACACACACACACACACACAGCTACTGAATTACCTAAACACAAGATCACAAGTTTAAATTCTGTACCTAAACAAGAAGAAGAGACTATCTGCACAGACTGCAGTCAATATATAAGTCTCTCTTTCAAACTCTGAATGTCTATCTATCTATCTATCTATCTATAGCCTGACGCCCTAATCCTGCAAAGGGTGGCCGCAGACAAAACGCCTCCAAGTCACTCTGTCACCCACCATTTGACTCCCCTCCCCCCAACTCACCCCCCCCTCCCTCATATACCTCTCAACTCCATCCCTCCACCTCATCCTTGGTCTACCCCTCCCTCTCCCTCCCTCCACCTCACCTACATACACCCTCTTAGTCAGTCTTTCATTCTCCATTCTCTCCACATGTCCAAACCACCTCAGTGTATTTCTCCTAATCTTTTCAACCACATCCACATCTACCCCACAACGTTCCTTCACCACTTCATTCGTCAACCTGTCCCTCCACGTCACTCCACATGCTCCTCTCAAGTAACTCATTTCCACTGCTCTCACTCTTGACTTGTTCCCCTCTTGCAAGGTCCATGCCTCGCTTCCATACGTCAGGGTAGGGATCACAATACCATCATGCAGTGACTTCTTAACTTCCATACTCACCTCCCTATTTCTCATCACTGCTTTCAGTGTACCAACAACCTTTCTTCCCTGCTGTACCCTTTCACGTACTTCATCCCCCAAAGTGTGAATGTGAAACTTTTATTAAAATGCCTCTATATGGCCAAAATTGAAAACTGCTTAATAATCAGCTGATGCAACACCTGACATATCAAATCAACTCAAAACTTCAAGCTGAGCAACTTTGTATTTTGTAAGTGGCTACAATGCCTCCTTAAGTCAAACTGAAATGTACCTAATAGTCAGCATAGGCAACAGCTGACATGATAAATCAACAAAGGTTCTGGCTGAGCAGCTTTGTATTTCACTGGAAAATCACTCAGAGCTCTCCAAGAGCAGATATTTACACTTGCCTTGGAAAGAGAAAAAAAAGGACCACTTGTAGACCTGTTGGCTTTGCCACAGGTGAAGAGACCTATTAATATTCCAAAACATATCTAGTTGGACCACCATAACCCACACCACCACCTGGCATCTACAGTAAATACAGCAGTACAACAACCTAACAAATTCAAAGCATCAGCCAACAGCACCTTAACCCCCTACACAACGGCGACAACGATGGCTAAATTTTTAAAAGACGGCAAACACTGTAACCACTGCTAGTACACCTAGAGATAATCCACCATCCTCCCTGTGTGCTTTATTTATTCATCTATCTTTCTATCTATCCATATCTACTTAAGTAATTTTGGAGACTTCTCAGTTTGCATTACATGAAAAAAAAAAAAATTCTTCCAAATAAGAACTGAACAAAGTCAAGAACCATTGAGTGAAAGATGCCTGGCCACTGCATTTAAGAGCATGTCACAATAGGAAGGGAGGACTAGTGAACCAGCACCAATGAACCAGCACCAATAAACCAGCACCAATGAACCAGCACCAGGGAACCAGCACCTAGTCACACTGGCTACACAGCACCAAGACTGACATGGAAGCTCTGGCCATGAAGACGCTTGGTGACGAAACAGTTTGATGTTAAACCACAGGCAGGAAGGCAGGATTGGGAGGAAGGCAGGATAGGGAGGAAGGTAGGATAGGGTGGATAAGGAGGGAGGGAGGGAGGAAGGAAGGATAGGGAGGAAGGAAGGATAGGGAGGAAGGAAGGATAGGGAGGGAGGAAGGAAGGACAGGGAGGGAGGAAGGGAGGAAGGAAGGATAGGAAGGATAGGGAGGAAGGAAGGATAGGGAGGGAGGAAGGAAGGATAGGGAGGGAGGAAGGAAGGATAGGGAGAGAGGAAGGAAGGATAGGGAGGGAGGAAGGAAGGATAGGGAGGGAGGAAGGAAGGATAGGGAGGGAGGAAGGAAGGATAGGGAGGGAGGAAGGATAGGGAGGGAGGAAGGAAGGATAGGGAGGGAGGGAGGAAGGATAGGGAGGGAGGAAGGAAGGATAGGGAGGGAGGAAGGAAGGATAGGGAGGAAGGAAGGATAGGGAGGGAGGAAGGAAGGATAGGGAGGGAGGAAGGAAGGATAGGGAGGAAGGGAGGGAGGAAGGAAGGATAGGGAGGAAGGAAGGAAGGATAGGGAGGAAGGAAGGAAGGATAGGGAGGAAGGAAGGAAGGATAGGGAGGAAGGAAGGATAGGGAGGATTGGGCAGTGTTAATGGCAGGGCCTTAAACCACCCATGGCATAATACCAAATGTCTAACCGGAGAGGAGTAGAGGGAAAATCAAGCCACAAGAAATAAGTAAACATCATGAAGAGGTGGGAAAGTAGAGGGGAGGCCAGTAAGGAGAAAGAAAGAAGATAGTCACTGGTAAAAGGAAAAGCAGTCACAGACAGAAGGAGAAAGACGCAGGCAGGAGAGAGATGCAGGCAGAAGGAGAGAGACGCAGGCAGAGGGAGAGAGACCCAGGCAGAGGGAGAGAGACCCAGGCAGAAGGAGAGAGACCCAGGCAGAAGGAGAGAGACCCAGGCAGAAGGAGAGAGACCCAGGCAGAAGGAGAGAGACCCAGGCAGAAGGAGAGAGACCCAGGCAGAAGGAGAAAGACGCAGGCTGAAGGAGAAAGACGCAGGCAGAAGGAGAAAGATGCAGGCAGAAGGAGAAAGTTGCAGGCAGATTACAAAAAAGAAAAAGTCAAATTAATTGAAACTTATACAGTACTTCCAATTCCCTAACTCCCCCACCATCTCTTCCTTAGCCATTTATTTTTGGTTTTATTCTTGCTACTACCTGGCAATTTTACAACTCTGAGAACCTATGGCTCAGGGGCTGATACACCTCTTCCTTATTTATTTTTTATCTTATTTTTTTTGCCACCACCAGGCATTTTACAACTTAGGGAGGACATACAGCTCTGATGGGGTTAATAAGGCTATATCTTCCAGTTCAAAAAGTATGGTACAGGACTGATAGACTCTGGAAATATTACTATTGTATCATTTATGTAAACTCTGGAAATACTGTTATCGAATCGTTTATAAAGTCTCCATCGTGCTTGAATGGTCTGCCTTCATAACCTAATAGCAGCGCTCCACACTACTCAATCTCTGGCTGCCTCCCTATTCAGTTCCTTCATCCCTGAGGTCACACCCTATTGCCTTGTCCCAGGTCTTTTTCACTCTCTCACAACCCTACCCTCCGACACTGCCACTTATCACCTTCCACACCCAACCGTCATTCATCAAAAATAAAATCAAGGCATTTAAGAGAAGAACAAGTACCAATGGAACACAGATGCAAAAATCTGCATTTAAGACAAGGCTTTACTATCAACGCTGATTTCCCTAAATAAATAGCTAAGAACGAGGTGTTAGGGAGCTTCCTTTTGAATGCAGGGGTCTGCAACTGATTTAGGTTTAACCCCTAGAATAAATCGTTACATTAGAGATGTTAGAGAGCTTCCTGTTATTTGTTAATTCACTCCTGCCCACACCCAATGGTTTTATCCAGCTCTGGGGATATTTTCTTTAATGATGGGGTAATAATGGCTATCTGTCTTTTGTTCCAAGTCTCCAAAGGCTATTAAAACTACATGGAAAAGTTAAGAATAAAACCTAATGCACAAGGGGTGACAACAATCATTTCCAGGAATATGGATGTTAGCATTGCCAATTTAACTGCTACAAACTTACTGCAGATAATTCCACTTGGCAAAAGTGAGTTTTTAACAACATTCTTGCAACTTTAGCTTCCTCATATTTAGTACAAGTTTTAGTGCATTTTTACTAACACCTTTTGCGGCAAGTTTTGCAACCACCTGGCATTTAGCAAAAGCTAGTACCATGGCAAGATTTAAAGAAAGCTATACAAGCTGATGTATAGTACACTCGACTAGGCCCAGCAAAGGCTATTTCAACAAACTGGACAATGATTAAGCAGCCAGAACACATTTCTGGGTACTCACCTTTTTAGCATCCAGCTGAGTTGCTCCCCTACATCAAAGGTGGTGGTGGTAGTCATGGATGTCTACCAACTGACACCATCCCAGCAGGGGTGGCAATCAAGCTGCCCCAAAGTACAAATATGCTTTAGAACTCTAACACTAACTAGGCCTATGATAGCATTGCTACCTCAACACTTAAATTTTATGCTGAAGGCCATAACTGAAGGTCATAACCCATCTGCCTCAAGAAGTCTCAGTTAATACTCTGTTCCTATCCCTGAAAAGGAAGATGGTGGACAACAGAAGGGTAATTTCAGCCTGAAGTCCCCCAGATTCACGTGCTGATAAGCATGAACCCATGACTTAAAGGTTCTAATAAGTTTCTCAGTGAATTATACTAACACCCAAATCTGCCTAGTAACCAATGCATTTTGTATTCCTAAACAGTATAATGCTAATTCCCTCATCAAGGAAATCTAATGCAAAAGTGAACTACTGTATCTAGGAACAATCTTCATTTTTCTTCATCTTGATCCTTTCCACCTAATGATGGGGTGATGGAGAGTGCAGAAAGCAAGGTAGGGAAAGAAACGAGAGGAAGCACTTAAATTTATATCTCAAACTCTTTACCCATCTCAGGGCTCAGAAAAAAGAGAACTGATCAAAATTTCCTTCCTTCATTCATCCATTCATTTATAAAAACCCCAACATGCTTGTATACATCAGTGTTAATCACCTAATGGCAGTTTTCCATGCTGCTTGAGCTCTAGCAACTTCCCTATTCAGCTGCTCCTCCCTGAGGTCACACTGACTTCCCAGGTCTTTCAGCCTGCCCTTCAACTTTACCCTCAGTGTTCACACCTCTCACCCTCCACACCAAATTGTCATGCCCCATACTCTCTACATTGCCAAACCATCTCACTCTACCTCTTTCTTAGTCTACCCCTTCCTCTCAACTCTACCCTACCCTCAGTGTTCACACCTCTCTCCCTCTGCTCCCAGTTGTCATCCTCCCTTCTCTCCACATGCCCAATGAAATGGACTACATTACATCTCTATGACTAAACATATGTAGATATACTTAATTTCTGCTTTCACCCACACAGGATAAAACAGTTGGGTCATCATATGGTACTGATCAACTATTCTCTAATATTTCTTGCATAGTGTACTGTATATTCAGTTAACTTGCTCCAACATCA